>NC_056726.1:1293971387-1294051387 GCF_019279795.1 Protopterus annectens | reverse complement strand
ACCATGCAGTTAAATAGGGCTATTTTGATATGTAAACAGCATTTCATTGCAGTATGCTGTTCATTTTTTTACAGTACTAGGAAGTAAGCAATTTGACTTTACCATCCCCCAAACACAAGTGATGAAAATGAGAGACAGAAAGAGTGAATAAATGAGTAGGGTACAAAGAACAGGGTAATCCTCATGTTAATCGGAGGAAACTGGGGGGGGGGGGGATTCCAAACTCCAATGTAGAAAGGGAGGCAGTTGATTGGGTTCTTAGACCCTAAAAGAGTACAATTCACTGATACATAACTGTATTAGAAAGGATACAATTCTAGATTTGGTTCTAACCAGTATAAAAGATGTCGTGAATGTTCAAGTTTGGGCACTTTTGGCCAACACTGATCATGACATCAAAGCTAGGGTAACAATTTTTAATGTCAGGACCTGCTACAGTGAGTCCTGAAACACCGGGACTGAATGTCTGAAAAAAACAGACTTGCATATACTAAGTCCAAGATGGCCATTTCTCATAATATTCTTTTCTCCAAGGTATGGCAGTCTCAGAGTTAGTATATACATACGTTTAGGGCATGTGAGGGGATTGCCCACTTGCAAAAAAACAAGTTTAAAGGAGAAGAGCAATGTTCGAGATTTGTTCTTTTCCTGGGTTTTCAATTTTTTTTCCAGCTTGTCAGCAATCAGCATTTCCAGTGCTGACATTTCAACAGGGACCCCAAAGTCAGTGATACGATATTTTGGAAGAATGGATTGTGCTGCACTGGAATAGATGGTCAAGAATGAATTAGGTGACATGGAACAGACAGAGTAAATAAACTGGGAATGGGTCAGGGATGAAGTATCCAGGGCTAAGGAAGGTGCTAGGAAAAAAAGCAAAAAGGTTAAAGAGCAGAAGGCTGATTCGACTATACAGAAATGTGAGGGAATGTTTAGGGCAAAAGATAGTACATACAAGATATGGAAATGAGGGGACAAGGGAGGTGGATGATTCACCATACTAGGAGGGTCGCAGAAAAGTAAACAAAGACAGTGATGGCAGCAAAGGCAAAGTTGAAAGGTAGGGAGTAAAAGGAATAAAGAAGGGAAGCAAATAATTAAAAAAAAATGTTATGAACTCCATGAACTGTATTATGTTTATTACATTCATGTGCAGTCGTTATGCATGGCATACCATTACTTATCAGCAACTGGCTGCTTCATTTGCTACCCTATCCCCCCAAACACCTTTGAGGTGGCCTTTTCCTTCTTCTTGGCACAGTTTACACTATTGTAGTATTATAATACCTATTTCTGTTGCTTTTTCATTCCCCTCTTCCTTATTCTACTCTGGTTTTGCTATCTTCTCCCCATGTCAAGTGATCTTTTGAGTAATTTGTTATTCCATACTGTTTTTTAGATTCATAGATCGTTCCTAGGCTAATGACCCAGGGGGCCTTTCTAAGCCTAGCCAAGTTTTCCTGAAAGAATAATGACATCCTATATCCAAACAAGACATTGAGGGCTGGGGATTTATATGCTACCTTTCTCCAAAAGGGACATGGGTGCCAGGCCCAGTGTAAATTTCATCTTCTCCATCCACTGGTCTAGGTTTTGCTTTCATTGGGTAACAGGCAAACTTAGCTTCACGTGGATGGAAAGCCTGTTCCATATGAGGGTCAGTCTCTGGGACACATCTGTCTCTCTAGCATGTTCTGCTTAAGTCACAGACAAAATTCAGGGCCCTAGTTCTTGTATTTCTGGTACTGTTTGACTTATGAATATGCAGGAGATTCATAAGTGTGGGCTTTGCTGACCTTATGAGCCAGGCATAGATCACACCTCATAAATCTGTAGTAGACAGTGTAGAGGAAAAGGGCTTTAAGGTGCTCTGCATAAGGCAGGTTTGTTATGTCTTATATTCTGTTTCAAGGAACTTCTGTGGTCGCTCAAGTTGCTGCGTATGCCTGGTCAGGTACATACTGAAGGGAGCATTGTACTCTCTGATTGGTCTGATAAAGGCAGAGTACAGTAGGATAATCACTGCTTTAGACCTAGATGCCATGCCCTTACTTGAAAGGCTGCTGTCTATGTGAGTACCCAGATCTCTGATCACTGGGAAAACTCTTAGGGGTATATTATTAACACTGTAATTATCCAGGAAGTTTGACCTCCAATACGATCATGCATTTCTTAGCCTTGGGTTTAAGACCATGGCTTTGGCACCATTTGTTAGTCAGTGATAGGACTTCTTGACGAACACTAGTTTCTATAGGAGAGATGATGATAATCCCCAACTTGCAATCATCTTCAAACTTAGTCATCCATAAACCCTCAGTATTTGCTTCCACTCACAGAAGAAGATGCCAAAAAGGAGTGAGCCCAGTACCAAGCCCTGGTGGATTCCACCAGTGATTGGCCTTTTTGTGGAGGTGGCCTCACCTATTTTGACCTCCTGGGTCCTGTCATTGAGAAAGTTGGCTATCCAGGAGGTGATAAAAAGGTTTATATGTAATTTAGTGAGCTTGTCTATAATGCTTGTGTGGGGTATCAATAGCCTTGGCCAGGTCGAGGTAAGATGTGTGCCTTGTGTGCTGTGTCTCTTGCCCTCATCTATTGCATTGGTGACCCTCTAAAAGAAGTCCACCAAATTTAAAAGGCATAACCTTCCTTTTACAAAGCCAAACTGTGTTGAGACCAGCATTTTCAGGTTACCCGTGTCCTCATTTATCATGTCCATGTTGATTCTTTCTATGACCTTACATATGAAGCTGGTCAGACTTATGGGCCTGTAGGTACCTGGATCAGTTTTGGACCTCTTTTTGCAGGTGAATGACTGTAGCCATTTTACATTCCTTGGGCACACAAACTGACTGTAGGCTTCAGTTGAGAAGTGATTCAAGTGGACCAGAGAGGGTCATGTTTCATGCTATTTAGTAAGCATCCCTGGATATTATCGGGGTACATCGTTGCAGTGTTTTTAGCTTTGGAAAGTGCATTGAAGACCTGTTTCCTAGTAATGGCTGGGGGATTGTGATATGCAGTATTTCCTTTGGACTAAAGGGGGGAGTGGGGAGGGGGATTTGAGCTGAACCTGTCAGCCAAAAGGTTGGCAATGGCTTCCGGTTCAGTGTACGTAATGCCATTCACAATAAGTTCTGCACATTTTCCCCTTCCAGTTTTGAGTGATAATGGTTATAACTTCTTTACTCAGCAGTCTGATAATATTAATTTTTTTCCATTTTTTCCAGATGCTACCTTTCTTTACCCCAAAATATGCCCTGTTTCCTTTAGAAATATATCTCTCCAAATCTTTTGTGCCTGCTTTCAGACTTCTGATGCTCAACCACAATCCCAGGACATGTCTATCATTTCTACCTGTTCCATCTGACACCTCTAGCATTTACTAACCTCCTTTCTGCCTACCTCTACCAGTCTCAATGGGATTATATACCATGTGTGCAGTATTCTCAGACTTTGATTCCACCTCCATCTATATTCAGCATGTGCTCACTGCCTGAATTTTATTTTACCACTATACTGCAACTTCTGTCAGTCCTTCCTGCCTTTGATAATTATTTTTCATTCTTTTTTTCAACCTTGTCCCTTCTTTCTCGTAGCTTTTCATAGATCTGCTTGGTTCTCTGCTTCTTTAATATCTTCCATTTCACTAGTGTGCCAGCTTCTCTCATTTTGCCTTTGTCTTTTACTTTCTAGTATTGCCCTCTCTATATTTTCCAGGACTCACTGAGTACCAGATCATTCCACCACTGGGCCTGATGTATTCTCTGTTTCTTTATCAACACCTCTATTGTTATAAATCCTTCCTCACCATCCTCTACTCTATACCAAATCTTCCTCTTGCTCTATCCCACTTCTCCAGATTTCTTAATTTTTCCCTTATCTTTGTTCCCAACCCTTCTGATCCCCATAGTTTTTGGGTGTTCCCCTTCAATTCATCCAATTAATGCATTCTAGTTCTTTTAATGCTGTTTCATTCATGTCTTTTGCCAAGCTCCTCTGTCTGCCTCTGTCTTCATCTTGTTTGCTTAACCTCCTTCTCTTCTGTCTCTGCCCAGTGAATGATATTACACATCAGTGCATTTGTAGGAATATTCAGGTGCCTCAGTCCCCAATGTTTCTAGTCATTCTCACACTTGCCCTGCTCACTGTTTTCCTCTTGCTTTTATTAACCCTATCCTCTATGCCTGGTGCATTTGTTGTAAACTTCTGTCCCTAGGCTATGTTTGGATGTTGTATAGTACATGGAGGATTATTGTAAGCATCATCTCCTTGCTGCATTAATTCTCCCCAGCAATGTGTAAGTCTTCTCATCCCTCCCTAGAGAGTATCCCTTACATTTCTTTTACCTTCCTCTAGTTTTTCTTCAATTGCCTTTGTCACCATGATCTGAACATAGAGCCTTAGGTACTTAGGGAATGCCACCTCTTTCATCTCAGCTATTTGCCCTGACCCTTCCATTCTCCTAATCTTGCTAACACTGTCTTTCTGTTGATGCACTAAATGTCCAAAACAAAAACACATATCAAACGGAAGGGCAGTAGGAAAAATAATTGTTTTTGTTGATGCACCTGAGTCCCACTAAATCCATAAGTTTCTTGAATGTCCCTCTTATACGTCTCATTGCTGCAGTCACATCCTCTGACATTAAAATGCTATCATCTGCCTATAACATAAACTAAGATTTTTTTCCCTTCTTTTTCTTCCAGAATTTCTAAATTGTGTTTGACTTCCATTGCCTGCTCCTCTATCAAAAAATGAATAGATGTAGGGATAGAATATATCCCTATTAACCCTATCAGACCCATTCCCTATCTTTGACTTCTCAGATACTCCTCTATTTATAAGTTTTCCAGTTTCCTTACCTTTATCTTTGTACAGGCCTGTATCCATCATATGAACTTTCCACCTTGTTCCTTTGCTACAGTGTCTTCCGTAGGAATTCCAGCCTCACCTTATAAAATGTCTTCTGCAGATCAAAAAGCAAAAGCCTACCTTTCCCTTCCTGCTTCCTTTCTTAACTCTGCATAAACTCCAGCAAGTTATTCCAGTTTTTTTCTGCCTTCTGTCCTTTCACAAAGTCATTTTGCTCTGTTTGTTTTATTTTTGGCAATACTTCATCCAGTCTTCCTGCCAATACCTTTGCTAAAATCTTGATAGCTACATTAATCAAAGACAGAATCCCACTTCTTCCCTTTCTTCTCTCACTTTCAGTCTCATGGTTATCCTGTTCCTCCTCATACTTTTAGAAGTTTTGCCTGATTCCTGTATTCTCTTCTTTCTGTAAATAATTGCTTTTGTACCTGTTGCTGTCTCCTGATCTGGCAGATTCATGATTCTTTATTGAATGCTGTTTGTCTGACAGACAAAAAAACACTGAAAGCCACTTTTAACAAACATAAATTAAAGCTTCTTTTGCACTCCCTAACTTATACATACCAACTCCATGGTCACACAGCAATGGAAAAAGGGCAACTCCACATATTTTCTGAAAGTAGCTTTCAATAATAAAGTTGCCATACTGTTGTCGGTCAGACAAACAGCATTCTCTGAAACAAATGTTCCCAATCTAAATCCCCTTCAAAACAAAAAGAATGAATAAAACTCTTCACTCAAGTTAAAGAAAAAAAAAATCTTCATCTGTGTTAAAAAAGCTCTTGCCTTCTTTTAAAATGTCGCCTTCTGTTTGTTTCCTGTCACACACAGCTTTAATTTTGACCACAGACATTATTTAGAAATGATAGTATGCACTAAAGAGTAGCAAGGACAATTCAGTCTCTCGCCCTAATACTTTCCGTCCAGGGCAGTTGACCCTTCACCACCCCCTAGGTATGCTTCTGTCTTGTAAGACCTTCTATATTTCTTTTGCTCTCCATTTGAAGAATTCTAGGAGAAATGTATTTGGCCAACTTTCCTGTCCTTCATCTTGTATATGGATTTCCCTCATCTTGTCTCTGACTTCTGCATTCAGCTTTTCTCTTTATTCATTTTTCATTACATTTCCGACTACATTCTTTTCCTAATTCCATTCTAAAACATCTGCCCCTTCCTGTTTTATGTAAATCTCTCTGTAGTATTTCATTAAATACTTTCCTGATTAGGTCATCCTGTTCTAAATAATCTTCATCCCTCCTTATTCTGTTACCCCTGTGTCTTCTCCTTGTATTCCTTGGCAAGCTGCTTCCCTTGTGTCTCCTCTGTTATCCGCCAGTAACCTTTCCAGTATCATTGTTAAATTTCTTGCTCTGTAATAATTTTGCTTTCTGGTTATATTCTTATTACTTTTTCTTTGATCTGTAGCACTTCCATTCTACTTTCATATCTTTTTAATTCCTTCTGTTCTATCACCAGCTCTCTGTCCAGCTCCTTCATTACACTTCTTCCCTTCAAAGCTCAAAAGTTTTATCCTAACAGTCACCTTGATCCCATCCCACCAGTGCTCTTCCAGTGTGAGCCTGTCTTTCTTATCGACCTATTCTAACTCTTTTACTAGTCCTTGCAGTGTCGTCTGTCTTCTTTTTCCTTTAGTTTATAGCTCCACCCCTGTCTCATTGTTTCCTGTTCCTGCACACTTACCTTAAGTCTCACTGTATGATCTAATATGGTTCGCACCTTATTTAGATCTATTTCTATATTTCTATTAGGCAATCCTTCTCTAAGAACCTGTCTTACCTGCTTACATGTATCAAATACATAATGTGAAAGAATATTCCCGCTCAAATGGAGACCTTTCTCTGCATGTATGCAGCCACTGTCCCTCATGTATTTCTTTGTCTAGGTTTTCTCTCATCCTTTTATTATATTCCCACCTTCTGTAGTACATGCCTTTTTCTCCTTCTTTGTTGAGATTGTAGTCTCTCTCTATTTCATCTGTTTGTGTCTGTGCCCACAGCAAAAAGATTTGTGTAGAATTAATTCTTTTTTGGTCCATATATGTTCCCAATTGTCCAGCATGCAAATTTCTCCCTTTCCTACCAGATGATCCATCTGCCTGGCCTATCGCACTTTAATCTTTTTCTCTATGGTTGTCTGAAATCATGTACAAAATGCAATTACTATTCACCCTTTCCTTCCCTTCCCTTGTCCAGCTCTCCCTTTGGATAGTCAACACAGTATCCTCTCCCTCTTTCATTTTCAGCTTTGTCTCTGGTAATAGAACGATGTAACATCGTCTACAAATCCTCTTTTTCTTTTCCTGTATTCTCGTTCTTCTGACAAACTGTCAGTGTTCCACATAATTTTCTAAATGTTCCTTCTTGTTGTTGTGAAACCCTCCCAGCTTTCACTGTTGCTGTGACTCAGCATAACCCTTCATCTGGGTCTAACTTCTGATCTGTACATTGCTTTCTTTGGTCATTGTCTATGCTCAGACCCCTTCGCCCACTCCCTGGCCTCTAAATCCCTGCCCTTTTGCTCTTGCACACACATGGGTCTGGCCTGGACATGGGCCTTTTAAGACCTTATTTTCTTCACTTCCAGTGTTTCTCACTGTAATGCACTGCATGCCAGCCTGGTACTGATGTCACAATGTTTTTATAATACAGCATTCCCATTTGTTGGTTTCCCCTCCCCACCATAGCTCATCAGCCTGATACTCCAGCTTCAGTTGTGTGCTAGTCCAGCATTGTTTTCTTTCTTTGCAGTCATAACACTTTTTGATGCAGTTGTGTGCTAGTCCAGCATTGTTTTCTTTATTTGCAGTCATAACACTTTTTGATGCTGCTTATCCACAGCTATTCTTTTATTTCACATTTGTCAATGCGTCGTCCTTTACCTTTTCTTTCCCCAACACATTCATTATCATGCCCTGCACTTGCTACAACAGCAATAACTACTTACTTCTTAGGCTTTGATATTAAACTTATGTTTATTGCAGTTTATCATACTTCCACAGTAACCTGGCTTTCAGTGTCCATTTTTTCCACTTGCATATTGTTTGTCTTCCTCTTTTTCTTCTGCGGTCACTTTCATTCCTTCTCTGTTTCTGCCTGCTACCTATTTGACTTTGCCATCCATAGTACATGCTTCTGTCCAGCTTGTTTCATCCCTTATTTGTCTAGCAGTTCACTTCTGAGTCACTCAGAATATCCAACACATTGTTCTTCCATCTCCCTAAAGCTTGCCCTTACCTGTCCTTGTTTTTGCTTTTTTCTGTAATTTTGTCTAGAAACCTCCTCTGGGAGAAGATTCTTGTTATTAAATTTCTTTCATACAACTCTTTCAACTGTTTCCTTTCCACTACTTACCTTTATTCTCCTCTTCTTGTAGCTGCTTTTGTGATTTATCTCCTGTTCATTTTTTTTACAGGAATTCAAACCCCTCTGCCTTTCCTGGCCATATCTTCATTTCTGCAGAGGGTTTTGTGTCTAATGTTGCATGTCCTCCCAGTGGTCCTGCATCACTTCTACATCCAGAGTCATTCTCCCAGTGTTTAGCTGTCTGTGATACCTCAGTTTAACCTTTCAAGCATCCCCGTGATTTGTAGCATGGACGAACCACGTTCCTGATGTACATCCAGACTTGTACGCTATTTCGACCGTGCAGCTGTTTTATTCATTCTTATCTCATTTAATGTCTCCAGAATAACTTTCCTTCTCTTATACAGTGTTTTTGAATAATCCTCAACTAGCTTTATTAACATCCTTGCAAATGGGATAACTTTAAGTCTTTTTGCTTGCCTTACTATTTCATTGTTTTACAGCAAAGGAATAAAAGCATGCCAAAACATGCCTGGGTCTGCTTTCTGCTTACCCCTGTCTCACTCTGTGTATCCTGTCTGTGAGTGTCTCCTTTGATTTCTTGGCAGTCTGAATCTCTCCTGTGATAGCTGCATTACAAGAGATAGTCAGAGAGAGGGTGGGCTTACTGCTTTCTCTTGTATTCCAGTTATTCCAGTGTTGCTCCTTCTTGAGTGATTTTTTTAAGATCGTCCAGCATTTGTCTTAGCTTTTTTATTATTTTTGATAATTCCTGTATTCTGTGGATATTTTCCTGTAGCTTAACTTCAATTGCTGCTTCACCTTTCACCAGGACTTGTACCGTTCCTTGTAGTTTTTCCAGTTATATTTGTTGTTGTCCTATTATTTTAATCAAGGAGCTTACATCTTGGCCTACTGTGATTATCCTTTCAGACAAAATGTACAATTTTTCCTCTTTATTTAGGGTTTCTACTTTACAGCTCCAGAGTTCAGTCCTCACTAATGCTTACTGTATGTGAAGATTTTCATGTTCTTCTCATGTCTGTTATTTTCTGTGGGACATCCTGGTTGCTCACCATATCTGCAAAACAGGTGTTTTTTTTTCCAAAATGGCTGCTGACTAGGAAGCACTGTCTTCTGTGTGCTCTTAACACTATCAGATAATCTACTTGAATCACCTGTCGCCACATCATAAAAGAAGCAGAAAAGGGGTTTTACCAAACAAAACTAGATCTAATCTACCTACCTTCCAAATAATTTTTGTGTAATTGCGGATTGGAAAGGCTGCGTCATCCTCTCTTCATCCAAAGGGGTGTTAGTACTCTCAGCCACATGTGTCTAGGCCGGACAGCAATACAAAGAATCTACAGAAACACAAACAAATAAAGGAAAGTAAAGAGAAAAGAGGACACAATAAAAATATTCTCAAGATGGATCCAATGGAAACACAATCTTCCAAAACTAGACTTTCTCTAATTTCATCCCCAGAGAAGGAGACTTCTACCAAAAAGGAGAAAACAGGTAAATCACAGTCTGAGACTTCCAAGCAGCCTCAAAAATAAGGGTGAGCACCCCTTTACAATTGAAGATCTCAAGGCAGCACTATCTCCACTGCAGTCTGAAATACAAACCTTCTCTTCAAAGTTAACACTTTTTGGCAACAACCTGGATCAAATCATTACCAGATTAGATCAAAATGATGCAAAAATATTGGAGAATGAAATCAAAATACAGGAACTTCAAAACCATACCTCCACAAATGAAGCTCTGATAAAAGAAATACAGCAAAAAATAATTGATCTGGAGACTAGAACAAGGCATAATAATGTGCTGATCAGAGGTATGCCGGAGAAGTTTGATCAATCACAACTGCCCTCTATTGCTCAGGAAATTATTGGTATCTTACTAGACAACAAAGATCTTGCACAAACATTTTCAATAGAAAGAATTCATGGAGCTTTGAAAAAATCTCAAGCAATGGATATGCCTAGACAAATCTATACAAGGCTACTTAATGCCTCCCATGCACAGTCAATCCTTCAGGCTGCTAAAGCTAAGAAGTTCATGCTCTGGAAAGGTTCAAAAATTACCTTTGCTCAAGACTTGCCATTCCCTATTAAACAAGAAAGACAAACCCTTTTGCCCTACTGCAAGTTTTTAATTAACAAAGCCATCAAGTTCAAGATGAAGTATCCGGCTATTCTATCATTTCAGTACAAAAGCGTAATGTACTCTATAAAAAATCAACAAGAAGCGAAAACTACATTCATTAAGGCTTTTGGTGAAACTCCCGTCATCCTCTTAAACAACATTCAAACAGTTTCCTCTAGATGCCTCCTATTTGCAACAACAACGAATTTCTTGATATGAAAGTTTAAACAAACTTGTACTTCTCAAAAGGAAGGGGGAAAAAAAAAGTGCATATAAGCTCCTTTACCATACAAGCATTATTAACCTGTCCAAATAACATCTTGTAAGAGGTTTCAGCTCTTATTCTAACCGATCATATGATTAATCTCACCAGGACACTTTCTCATTACCCTTAAAAAGAGTTCCATATCCTGAGGCCATTTCCAGGTTTCCGTCTCGACACTGGTAAGGTAGGCCAAGTTTTCTGGGTGATCCAACTGTTTGTCGTGGTCTTCGAGTGCAGCAGGTTATCTGGTCCCACTGGAATCTTCTTCCTTCTTCAAATGTGCAGGTTTCATGTGAAACAAGTGAGCACCACCGCAAAATCTAGACTTCCATCTTTTTTCCATTGACCGACAAGCCGGAAATTCCGAGTCCTGGCAAGAATTGATAAAGAAACTCAATTAATTACTTGTGGAACTAAAGAAGGCTACAGACAGCTGTAAAAATGTCCTAAAGAGAATGTACTGAAGATCGGAAAGGTCAGAATGGGTACTTTTTCATTAAGGAAAGCTCTGAGAAGCTTGCGAGACATTTAGTGGCACATTTCCTCAGCTTCGCTGAGAGTAGTGTTGAGTCCCATTACAGCTAGGAGTAAAAGGTAACGCTGAGGTGTGGCATACTTCTTTCTAATGTATCCCCATTTTTTACATAAGGTTTGCATACTGAAAGCTCATTTAAAATGAATGATATTGGTTATTACCTGATTGGATTTTCGTAGCACTCTCTTCTCTTTTTTCTTTCACTTTCTGGTACCTTTTTGCACCAAGCCAGCCTTTGATGTATGATTGCATCAATACAATTCTGTCCACAAACTCCTTAACCAAAAGATTAAGGTGTTCAACATGAACGTACTTAAGGAAAACCTAAAGGAAGTAAAAAAGAAATCTACATATTACAAGGTTATCATTACTGACATAAAATACTTTCCTAACAACTATCTTATGTTTTATACTTGCACTAACTGTGTCATTTGCTTTTCATTGTCAAGGCAGAAAAAAAGACTCAGTCAGAAATCAACTTCAGGAAATATTAAATCTTGCAACACAGTTGCTCATTATAACAACTTAAAGCTTGACAAAGTAGTGCTTGTAAGTTGAAACTCGGTATTCAGCTTTAATACTTGTCCATTTTGTTACTGTACAGTTGTGTTATGTTGGTCATATATTCTTCCTTAACTGTGCCCTCCCCTAAACTGAAAGCATTACTACGTTTAACCTCACTAACTCCTGCCTGCAGACTGTTTCAAGAGACACAATCTTTTCTTTCTGTACAACCATCTGGGGATTATGGGACTTAACAGGAATGGCTACAGCTCCAGTCTTGTAGTGTTCTGCTCAGCCCATGATGGTACTTAGGATTTCACTGCTTCACTGAACTGTCTGACTCTACACCCACATCCTCATTGCTTTGATATACCAACTCTATTATAATGGAATCGGTCTAATTTCTGGAAATTACATGTAACAAGTGCAAGGCAGTGGAATTAGGTTCTCTACAAATTAGCACGAAAAGGACACCATAGACAACATGTGGACTTACTGGTCCTGCACTGAGTAACATCTTGTTGTTTTCCAGAGATTTTATTTGTATTATAAATAATGCAGGATGTTCTGAACATACCTGGCTCCTTGTCTTCAACCCCTCATAGAATGCAACTATATTTGTTACCTACGATTTTAGAAACACTCCTGACTGTACAGAGGATGTTTTCGTAAACATGTCTTATTGACATTAACAATTACAAACATAATTAATTAAAGCACTTCAAGCATTTTAATAGCAAAGATATTACCTTATCAAACAATCACAGAAAAAAATAGATACATAAAACATTAATCAAGTCTTGGCAGGAAATTCAATATACAGGACAGGTACTGTAGGGTGACTTTGCTGTATGGTCATATGAAGTTAAGCATGATCAAGATCTATTACACTGTTAAGAAAAACCCAAACTGTTAGTACCAAACAATATGTGCTGATGTTTTCTAGATGTCAAAAAGTTCTGTTTTTTTTTTTTACTGTTACATTAGAGCAAGAAGTATGTGTGTGCATAGTGAGTTGGATTTTGGAATGTTAAACATTTTTTGTAAAGTAGTTAATTTTGTGAATAGTGTCTTCCTCCTATCTCTTTTAGGTATTTGTAGAATGTGGTTAAGCACGGGTAGCGACCTGAGAGAGGCGACTGTCACTTTATTCTACTCCTAATCATTTTTCATTTAAGGGAAACATTTCTTATTACCTTCACTTTATTTGCCTATTTATTCTTAAGTTGCATCACATTTGCCTGTTAACTCTTTTTACTTTAAATAGTAAAAATATCAAATCCTGCAGTGGTTAGCATTGTCGCCTCACAGCAAGAGGTTCTCCGGTTCGATCCTCGGCTGGGGTGCCTTCTGTGCGGAGTCTGCATGTCCTCCCTGTGGTCGCATGGGTTTCCTTTGGGTGCTCCGGTTTCCTCCCACATCCCAAAGACATGCTGCAGGTGGATTGGACACTCTAAATTGGCCCTAGGTGTGAGTGTGTGTGTGTGCCTTCTGTGGCAACTCGACACTGTAAAAACTCCACTGCCAATCATGAGCAGACAGGTGATCCGCTGTGGCGACCTCTAACCGGGAAAAGCCGAAAGAAGAGGAAGAAGAAGGAGAAGAAGTAAAAATATCAAATCCTCATTTTACTAGATAATTGGATGAATGTTATTGATAGACTCATGGAATATAAAAGGGTTGCAAAATAATAAAAAAAGGAAATTAGTTTTACATCTCATCCAAAAATCTTCATTTGATATTAATCTTTTCCAGGAAATGCACATGACTACGGCTCAATGGTCAAATGATGTTAAAAAGAAATGGATAAAATGGATTGTAATGGCTGGGATTAGCACGATATCCAAGGGGTAGCAATAATAGTTAAAAAATCTTTCAAAGGATCAATAATAACTTCTGGTTGGGACCCAAATGGGAGATGGTGCTATCTAACCTGTTCTATACCATCCTGCAAAAAAGAAATACTTAAATGTTTATGGCCCCTATATACACCAATCTTTGTTCCTTTATGAAATCATCTCGCTCATCAAAAAATTTAACAATCATCTTCTGATCCTGTGGGGGGGGGGGACTGGAATACTACAATCAGACCGGATTTAGACAGAACCTGTAAAACCAATAAACAACCTCTAATTATTGCTAATACTATAAGAGATATGATGGAAGTCTACAACTTGTTTGATCCTTTTGAACTTTTTAGAAATGTCCCTAACATTAGTAACTACACATTCTTCTCTGCCTTCCACAAATCCTGGTCCAGGATAGACTTCTTTTTAATATCAACTTTTTTGCCTCCTATGATATAATGTACAGTAGTGACCCCAGAACTATTTCTGATCATGCCAAAATTAATCTACATTTAAATACCTGTAAATATAGCCATTCAAATTCCATCCCTATAAATTGGTCTCTTAATCCAAATCTACTGAACAACATGATTATCCATAGAGAAATCCAAGAATTTCTGTCCCAGACATTTACCTCTTTTGATATGTCTGATATGCCTATAGATGTTCAATGGGTGGCTGCCAAAGTTACTTTAAGGGGTACCCTTATTCAAAAATCCTCCCTAATTAAAAAACAATCCAACCCCCATACTTTGGTGCTAGAAACAGAATTAAAAAAAATAGAATTAAAACTCCAAACCAAGTTCTCTCCCGACATTGAGAAACAGAAATCCACCATTCAAAAGCAACTCCACGAACTACACCTCAATCAATACTCACTTATGGAATCTAGACTTATTCATAAGTATGCTGAATGGGCGCAAACGCCTTCAAAATTTCTTGCTAGGATTATAAATATCAGACCCCCACCTACTAAAATAAACCATATTATTTACAAGGGTCGATCATATATCACAGATACGGAAATCATTCAGGTCTTCCAGGAAGTATATGAGGAAATCTATGGCCCCCAAATACTTGAATCACCAGGCCTTCAAGACTCATTCCTAAATGAGTTACATTTTCCAAAAATAAGTAAAAATCACTTTAATTTACTTAAGGCACCTATAACCAGAGATGAGCTCTTGATGGCCATAAGCAAACTGAAGCTAGGGAAAGCCCCAGGTCCAGATGGTTACGTGTCAGAATTCTACAAATCCTTCAACCAAATACTTGCCTCCATTTTGCTTAAAGTTTATAATCACATTATTCAATTCGGCATCGCCGGTCTATATCTTAATAATTCTAAGACCATTTTTATACCTAAATCTAATGACAACATTACTAGCACAAATGACTACCGTCCAATTGCCTTAATTAACATTGATATAAATATTTTATCCTCTATCTTAGCAAATAGACTAAAAAGTGTATTACCACATATTATTTCACAGGACCAGCTTGGTTTCATGAACAATAGGCATGTATGGGACAACACTTTAACCACTGAAGCCATAACATATATAACAAATCTTGACAAATCCTCCAAATATGCTCTTTCTGTTGATGCCCAAAAAGCTTTTGACGGGTAAACTTAAAATTCCTATTTAAAATCTTGAATTTTTTCTCCATCCCTGACGAATTTATCAAAATGGTTAAAACCCTCTACACTAAGGCTTCCACTTTACTAAATATAAACAAAAAAAACTCCATGCCAATGCAGATTATTAACGGAACAAGACAGGGCTGTCCGCCCTCACCCTACCTTTGTACTATTTATCTTGAAGTCCTGTTAAATCTAAGTCAGAAAACATTCCACCATCAATTTACTTATATAAATTACAAGTGAAATACACTGCCTTTGCAGATGATTTAAACATCTATTTAGAACTTCCCTCAACAGAACTTGTAAAAAATCTAAACTCTATAGATAAATTTTCACAAATCTCAAATTATGCCATCAACCCAAACAAATCAATAATCTTTCCGCTAAATCTCCTCGGACACAAAGAATTTTTCATTCCAGAAATATCAATCAAAGTTAACTATTCCCTAAATTATTTAGGTATAACGTTCGCTCACCCCCAACAAGAGCTAATAAAGTGTAATCTGTACAAAACTTGGACTAAAATCACTGAGGATCTCACAAAATGGAAGAGTTTAAATCTTTCTCTACTCTCAAAGGCAGCTATTATAAAAATGAATATTCTCCTCAAACTTCTTTTCCACTTCTTCATTCTTAACCAAAACATCCCGAATACTTTTTTTTCAAAAATAAATGTCACACTAGTAAAGTTTATATGGCACCCTAAAAATGTTAGAATCAGCTACAATAAACTTATACTTCCAAAAGATAGAGGAAGATTGGCCCTTCCGGACTTTCTGTCATATTACCATATAATTAATGCCAGTCGTATCATACACATTGCTAACTTTCAACAATCAAACAAGGACTGGAACCCCTTATGGATAAAATTGTATAATGCCCATATAAAAGTGTCTAATCTGAGTCCTAGAGCAATTCTCTTTCTCAACAATAAATCTCTTAAAGAGCATAAAATTCTTCCTATATTAATAAAAAACATAAATGGGTTCCAATCACTGATAACATCCCTTGGCCTGCGACACTCCCTAACAATGGCCCAATCAATTCATCTTAATCCAAACCTTAAATTGGGTAACAGCATGCTAAATATTGATAATTACCCTCTCATCAAGAGCTATACAATCTGGGACTTCTACTCAGTTAAAGACTTACCATTTAATGAAATTATGTCCTCTTTGGCAGTGACCAAGAAATACTATATAATAATTAAACAAATATTTTACCTAATCTCTTTGATCACTGATACAATTTCAGTTACCCCCACAGAGTACCATCTTTATCATTCTCTAATAACCCAACTTCTATCAAGATCTAAAATGCTTTCCAAGGTTTACAGTCTAGTAATAAAAATAAAATACCAAGACAAGTTATTATTCTCTAAATATTGGGATGGAAAAAACAAGGAAGTTACACTTAGCCAAAAGCTCGATGCAATTGATGCTACAATAAAGTTAACCCCTTTCAAAAAAACGAATTTATACCCAGTTCATATAAACAATAATGCGTATCACACTCCAGCATTCCTAAATAAAATTAACCCAAATACCTTACCTTTTTGTCCAACTTGCCCTAATTCTGTTGCAGATATACTCCACATTTTTTGGTCCTGTAAAAAATGTGTATAAACTCTAGTGCTCCTTAAGAGCACAACTGGAGAAAATTGGTTACATGAAGTCAACTCTATCCTGGGAAATGGCACTCTTAAATATATATACAGGTTTGTTTAAACCTGAAATTAAATGTATCATAGTGACATTGTGTGCGATACTCAAAACTTACATTACCTTAAACTGGCTAGACAGAGCCAAAATGTCCTGGAAAGACTTCCACTCGATGGCTGTAAAATATGTTTTGGCAAGTAAACTAAAAACTACAAGCAAGAAGAAGTTAAGTTACTTTCAGAAATATTGGAATAACCTTCTAAATGTTCTTAATCAATATCCTACTTAGGTCGTTCCCCTTCTCTCCTCCTATTATCTGTAATTTCCTCTTCTCTTCATTATTTATCTCCAGCAGAACCCTTGAAAGGCTACAGTTATTTGTGACCCTTTATGATATCTTTTCTTACATTTGTGCAGGCAATATACTCTAGTTTCCTTACACTTACTCCTTATCGCTTAGTGACAGTCGCTTGTATATATTGTATATAGTTCATTCAAATAGGTTTTAGGAGTACTGATATACCTTCACACACCTGCATTAACAAATACCTCCCAGCAAATGTTGTCTATTAAAAGAAGTTAAATAACTCTTTTTGTTATATCAGTACTGAATGTACCTGTTCTTAAGCAGGATTATATGAAGATTTTTCACTTATCTGTTTTGAACCTATTTGCATTGTGTTAATTATTGCTTTGTCTTTGTATTTGTGTTTTTAAAAATGCTAATAAAAATCAGATTGCAAAAAAAGAAAAAGAGGATGGATAGGATAATAACATTTAAAATACCTCAAGGAGAGCCACAAAGTTAGTTGTTGTTGTGTCTTTCGGCTTTTCCCGGTTAGGGGTCGCCACAGCGGAACTCCGGTCCGCTAATGATTGGTAGTAGATTTTTACATGCCGAGTTACCAGCTCTGATGCACAACCTTCAACGAAGGTACACCCATTCACAAGTCTCCACACAGAAGATGCTCTAGCTGAGAATCGAACAGGACAGTGCCGTACTGTGAGGCAACAACGCTACCGCAGCACCACCACCGCAGTGTTAGTGTCATATAAAAAAAGATTTTAAGATAACAAAAGGCCACAGTCTGAAGATACAAGATGGATGCTATTAATTTAAACGAAGAGCTGACAATAAATTGGGGGATTCATCCAGAAAACATCGAAAGCTCAATAACTTAGCAGTGTCCAATAACACACAGGACAAACACAAGGTGAATCTTAAGAGGGGAAGGCAAAAAATAAGCAGTTGTTTAAGAAGGATATACAAAGTATCCTGAAGGTGGGGAAATGAGCAGACTGTGTTGGTCAAGTGGTTCTATCTTATCTACCACCAAAGTCTACACTTTCCTTTGTCTTTTCAGGCAAAATCACATGAGACTGCAATACAGAGTAAAAACATGGAACACCAAAGTGAAAGTGCTAACAGAACACTCCCATTTCTTTAAACTCATACCATCTGGTAATAATTCTTAAAGCAATTCTTTTGTTTTTGCTCCCTTTCCCTGCAGCTAACTATTAGCTGCCAGCACATCCTCTCCTCATTCACCAGGTCTGTAGGGGCCACCTCAGCCTTCTTCAACTAGACCCAAGTTACGTCCAAGGTCAGTGAGGAACTTGTGGACTCTGATGCAGTCCCATATTGTTGATGGGGAGTATATCCTAAATCTATTTTTCTCAAAGGCAATTTTGTGGGCTCAATAATTGCTGCCAGCATGAGGTGCATGCAAGCTTCCACTCATGTGCAACCTCCCAATGAAGCAGTTCGCCACCTGCTACTCATGTGCAACCTCCAATGAAGCAGTATGCTACCTGCTACTCATGTGCAACCTCCCAATGAAGCAGTACGCCACCTGCTACTCATGTAAATTCCCAATGAAGCTGTATACCACCTGCTACAAGTGCAACCTCCCACTGAAGCAGTACACCACCTGCTACTCATGTCATGTGCAACCTCCCAATGAAGCAGTACGCCACCTGCTAGTCATGTTCAACCTCCCAATGAAGCAGTATGTCACCTGCTACTCATGTAAATTCCCAATGAAGCTGTATACCACCTGCAACCTCCCACTGAAGCAGTACACCACCTGCTAGTCATGTGCAACCTCCCAATGAAGCTGTATGTCACCTGCTACTCAAGTGCAACCTCCCAATGAAACAGCATACCACCTGCTACTCATGTGCAACATCACAATGAAGCAGTACACCACCTATTACTCATGTGCAACCTCCCAGTATGCCACTTGAAAGACAGAGCTTCCCAGCTTTTAATACTGCTATTGCAGATGATCTAGGCAGCCTCCTTCTTCCCAAGATGGGTGAGCCAGTGTCAGCAACTCACTCCCATTTTCCCTGCTGCCCAGTCCCTCCAGCACTTGTGCCGCTAGTTGAACACAGATTTTCTGCAGCACAGTAAGGACCTCATCCCTCTGTGTGACAGGAGGGGATAATCCATAAAGTAAATCTTAATAATTCCTTCTGATTTTAGGTAAACATGAAGAAACAAAAAGCCATATTAGCTACCAATGTGGTATCACATCAGTTAATTGATTTATCTTCAGGGTCACCTGCTAGGAGGATGCCTTTATGTGTTCTGAGTAATATAATGTAACAGGACATCAGGCTTTTTCACTAACATTTAAGCAGGGTTACCCAGATTTAACCATAAACATTGAAGATGTGCTGTTTCTTCTTATTTTGAAATAAACAATACAAAGGAACCTCCTTGATTTTGGATGTTGATGTTCTGACCAGTCACAGATCTAAAATGAACACCCGTCCATATGTTTTTCACTTTGCTGTAATCACTCGAACAATATGACCTTCTGATAATTTTGTTTAGCTATGCATCTTTGTCTTTTTCTTTGGGACTGCATATCTGGATTTTAATAAGCATACAGGTTGGGTCTATGAGTATTTTGTTAATAATCCTGATGTCACAAGGACCATGATCTATCCTTTCAAGGATTCAGAAGTCAAACTGGGTCAAAGGTAAAGACCCCATCTACATTTTTAGGGGGAACCTACAAATCAAAAAGAAAAAGAATGGTACATGTGCTTTTGTAAATGTCGACTGCCAGAATGCCAATCCTGATGTAGCAAAATAAAACATCTTTAACATGGGTCCTTCCAGAGGACAAATCACTCTGTGTTAAATGATGGAGAATGATTTCATTCAAAGCAAATCCTGCTAAGTTGATTTCTTCCAGACCTGGAGTTTGACATGATAACTTATTGAAAACAAGCAGACTGATAGAAGATGAGAAGAAAGCCAAACAAACATTGATTATGTGTGGACACCAAAAATGAATTTGACAGGGTTTATGTACCGTGTTTATTTATTTGGAATGCTAAGTGTGATGTGGTGTCTTGAGAGATGGGTACATTTAATAAATTTGTTGCAATATAATGTTTCAGCACAAATAAACTTAGAAAATACACTTTGCAGAAGTTTTCTATTAACTAGAGACATTAGACAGGGATGTCCGCACTCCATCTTCGATGCACTGTTTATTTTGATCCCTTGGTAAGTAGGATGAAGTGGATACAAGTAGGGGATTATGAGCTACAGCCACTTAGCTCATATGTTGCCTCTATATGAGGGGGACTTTCTTTTTATCTGAGAAGTCCTAAAAGGGATGTGTAAATAGTATTTCAGAAACGTTTTTGACATGGTGGAACTGTAAGATGTAATATAAACACACAAAAGACTAAAAGCACAAACATTAATTATTCACCTAGTGATAGACTGTGTAAGGAGTGCCCTTTTTGAGTGATTCCAGTCAGCTGGTTTTATTAAGCACTGAAATGAAGGCTGAAGTTAACAGACACAAATGAAAGGTCGTGGTCCTTAATACTAGGAAGTATATGTCTAGATATGGCACATAGATCTCAGGCAGTCCAGTGAATTGTTCTGCAACTAGTAATGAGTTTTAGTAAACTGAAAAAAAACACAAGCATTGAACAATTTTTATGGCCAGAACAAAAACTTTGGATGGTGTAGAGCTGTGTAACTTTCCCAACAAAAAGAAGAGGGTTAAGAGTCCATGACTTTGACACATTGCAAGGCAGCAAGACTTCAAATGGGTGGAAAGCCATCCTAATGCAATAATTGAGTGGGGCCAGAGGGATGTATAAATTATTATAGGACAGAGGATTGCGTTACTGTGCAATGTGTCATCCATCCTGAAGGTAATCATATATATATATATATATATATATATATATATATATATATATATATATAGAGAGAGAGAGAGAGAGAGGAACTTATAAATAGATTTAGATAGCTAAAAGATACATAAATACATGTATGCATAAGCCAAATCATGTAGGGCTAAGGAAGTCACAATACAGAAAGAGACTCAGCAATGCATAGCATACAGGCAGAGATATTCAAGCAGAGAAAGAGACACAAGTAATTAAAATGCACCTTTACATATTTCATTCATATCACCACATTTCTGAACTGGTAGCAGCGACAATTCTTTTAACTTACATTGTGGAGGGGGATTCTAAAATAATTGTTGCTGAAAATAGTCAATTAAAATTAATATAGTACATGGCAAAATGTATTAAATATTGCATTAAATATTGTTAAAGTGGTTTCCATATTTTTATCCTGCACTGTCACAAGCACATTTGTTTACCCTTATGTTAGCATCAAAACAGCTCACTTACCATTTTTAGTTGTTTAGTATAAAGAAAGAAAGAGGTGATACATTTAAAATTTCAGCTAGGGATTCAGTTCAATGTGAGAGATGAGTGTGGAAGACAGTGAATTAACTGAGAATAAAAGCTCTGACCATGAATGGATAAGCACAAGGTTTATTCTGCATTATGCCACGCCATTTACATGAATCTGTCAGCTACACTGGCAAAACAATAATGGTTGGGCTGCGTGCTCATGCAGAACATACAAGACTTTGCAGGATGGCAGACAAAGAAATCCTGAAAGGTGTATATGTAACATATAATATCAACTCAGTTACGTAAAAGTTACTACTGTGATACAGGAATGGGCTCTAGAAGTCGTCGTCTTGGAGCTTCACAGACATTTACTGCAATGCGACACATATTTGACAGTGTTAATATTGAGTGCAAAGGAGCAAACTGAATCTGTGCATCTCTTCAAGTAACCATGTAAGTACTCTGGAGGTGTCCATGCAATACAGCAAATGAGGTACATATGTATAGCTACACTGAGAAAGATAGTAATAACACAAGTTCAGAGGTTATACTTCCTTATACAGATTTTAATTAAGGACGCATTTGTAATATTTTGTGCAGTTATACAAACTTTCCCCCAGGAAGGACAGCAACAAGATGGAGCTGGTACATTGGAGGTTAGCAGATCTAGCTCAAATGCCCAGGATCAGTCCTGTATTTCATAACCTTAGTGCTGACTGTTTATCAAAAAAGGTAATAAACCAGAGGGGAAAAGGGAGGTACGAGAAAACCTGGGTGCCTGTTGAAATTCAAGGATCATATTGTGATCTTCAGAATACGGAGACTTTAAGTCTAAATAGCAGGGAATATTAAGGGGTAACTCATACTTTCCCCTAACTACAGTTAGTGATTTTGGACTTTGTATGTATAAGCAGCTAAGTTATGAAACTAAAGTATTGTGCAAAAACTATTTTAGTGTATAACAACAAGTTTTGGAATTTGCGGTTTGTTAATGAAATTGCAGTTTAATTTTCCTAAGCGAAATTAGCAACTTGACCATAATTTTAGTTACTAATGTGCAGCAATACCATCATTCATAGAAATAAACCAAAAAGAGGTACGGAAAGTGAAAGGAAAAGTCATAATTTTACAAAACAGTCTGGTGTAGCTTGCCAGATGATGTATTCTAAGAAGCCAATGCTTTATGTTCATAGCAAGTTGGGACAGAAGAAACAAAACAGAGAAAGGGGCGGATCTGAACTAAATAAATAATAAGGCCATACAAAATGGAGCATTAGTAACATTCCACTTCTGGTTTTCATTGCTTCATTTTCCAGAACAGTTGTTAAATTATTAAAGTACTCTTCTCTTGTAAAGCATCATGTTTTCCATAAACTGCTGTTGGACAGATGCTGTGAGTACACTGTTAATTTGTTAACAAGTTATTGCATCTTGCTAATAAAGAGATTCCTTGCAGTTATTACAGAATATTTTATTTCTACAAATATTTCATATGGCGACAGAAATTTCCCATGAACATATGCAACATCTGAGGATCTATGAAGCATGTACAGACAATAACATTGTGCCATTCACTGTCCAGCAGAAGTTGACCTAAACATACATTTTCAATTAGGCCAAAGGGAAAACAATCACTACCATTAACACTATAGAAAGAACAGATAAATGATCAATTTTGGACAAAGCTAACAGCCTCTTTTGACAGCACCAGTACAGTCTGTATTGTCGAACTTGCAAAACCGACAGAGGATATAGTCTACAGCTATTTTCAACTCCGGCCTAAGAAAGATACGGACAGGTTACCATGAAGCTCACCAGCATACAAAGACAATCCTCATCTCAATGAAGCTTGTTACACTTAACATATTTACAGCAGTTTAATCAGAAGGAAGCTATACTTCCCTTACAGGCACCACTTCAGAGTACCTGATTCATAGGGATGTCATTAATTTTGGCTCAAATTTAGTCTACACTTCTAAAATCAGTAACTTTTTGAAAAAAAGGTGGTAAATTAGTCAATAAAAATGGCCATCATTGCAGTTAAAGACTTCATTTTAGTCTCTTGTTTTTCAGTTATACCAGTATTTAAAAAATGTCCCTGATTTGGGCCTTTGATACTGATTACTTTTGAATTTGTCTCTGATTCTGAACAGAAGAGGTTGAGATTTACTGTGATGTTATTTGGCATTATGGATTGTATCTGTCAGATAACACAGAGGGCTCTATCACTGAACTGTTAATGAGCTGGTCCTGTGTGCAGAGCTTCCTTCCTTCCACTGTCATCTGCCTACAGTGTGACTCTAGTTGGTAGTATTAGTGCAGGCTATGTACAAGGACCTAGTGATTTAGGTATGAACAGTGTTTAGGCCCACAGAGGGGTTTCCAGTGGGAGTAGTTGTGCATGAGGGTTCAGCTCTGAGACACTGCTGTTCATACTGGTGATGGACTGCATTAGCAAACAGGTCAGCGGGGACAGAT
Organism: Protopterus annectens; assembly: GCF_019279795.1. Lineage (NCBI taxonomy): Eukaryota > Metazoa > Chordata > Ceratodontiformes > Protopteridae > Protopterus > Protopterus annectens. The sequence goes on along the minus strand of NC_056726.1, from coordinate 1,294,027,414 downwards.
TAACAAAGTTGCTGTATGCAGATGATGTGGCATTACAGACAGAACAAAAACTTCAGCAAAACAGAGGAGAATGGAATGCAAAAATGAAGGTGCATGGGATGAAACTGACTATAGATTAAGACAGTTGTTTGTGTCTTTTGGCTTTTCCCGGTTAGGGGTCGCCACAGCGGAACTCCGGTCCACTAATGATTGGCAGTTGATTTTTATGTACCGGCTTGCCAGGCCTGATGCACAACCTTCAACGAAGGTACGCCCATTCACGCATGTCTCCACGCAGAAGATGCTCTAGCTGAGAATCGAACCAGACAGCGTCTTGGCAGCAAATAGTGAAATCAAAAGAAGCTGAAAATTGAGATAGAAGGGAATATAGTGGAACAGGTTAACAGCTTCAAGTATTTGATAGGGGTGGTTGAGGAGAAGGGAAGTCTGAATGAGGATGTCAAAGCTAGTATCAAAGGGGCTGTAGCCAACAGGCATAGAATATCAAGGATAGTGTATGACAGAAGAATGGCAAAGAAGCTGAAACGTAGGGTGTACAAAACAGTGATGCAGCCAGTACTACTGTACAGTACAGAAACCTTGGCAGTAAAGGCAGAGCAGTTGAGGAAGCTAGAGGTGATGAAGATGAAGTGCCTGAGATGGGGTGGTAGGATGCACACTGAGGGACAGATGAATAAATGAATACTATGAAGACTTTAGAGCAGAAGCCAAAGTGGCAGGGAAGGTCAAGAGAACAGAATACAGTGGTATGGGCACATGTGCAGAAAAGTAGAAGACAATGCGGTGAAGATTTGGGACAAACAGGAAGAAGACACAAGGAAACAAGGATGACCAGCAAAGAGGTGGATGGATTGTGTCAGAAAAGACCTGTGACAGTCGTGTATGACTGTCAAAGGAGGCAGCAAAGTAGCATTGAACTGAGAGATGATGACAGTTGACACAATACACCGACCTCATGTAGAAAATGGAGATGACGATGGTTGACACAATACATCGACCTCATGTAGAAAATGGAGATGATGACGGCTGACACAATACGCCGACCTCATGTAGAAAATGGAGATGACGACGGTTGACACAATACACCAACCTCATGTAGAAAATGGAGATGACGACGGTTGACACAATACACCGACCTCATGTAGAAAATGGAGATGACGACGGTTGACACAATACATCGACCTCATGTAGAAAATTAAGATGACGACGGTTGACACAATACACTGACTGCATGTAGAAAATGGAAAAAGGTGGCTGATGTTGGTGATGATGATAACGATGACTAAGACAATGTTATTCAGTTGCCCATAAAATGAGACAATTTATCTAATGGGCTTGTCCAGTCAAAAATTAGAAAAAGTAAAAAAGGGACCACTGCAGGCTTAAAATAAGATTACTTCCATTTTTTTCTAAATATTTTTATTAAATATTATAAATGAATAATAAAGAATATTATAACAATGTACATATAGAAATTGCTTTGATACATAAAATTTATTAAACATTAGATATTAAACATTAAAAAAAACATAACTATTTACAAGGTGCGTACTTATATAAAAAAAAAAGTTCATATTTCATGACTGGTTTAAAGTCCATTTATTTAACAAATTCTTGAGTTTCATCCATGAATTTAGAGAAGGTCATTCTAGTGGTTCTTTATTTGACTGATAAAATTTCCAAATGACATGTCTCGGTTGTTGTCACTCATCTAGTCAGGATACACTAGATGAGACTTCATGGGCTCTGTTCAAGCAGCTTTATTATGTACAAACACATCAAGATTGAGGCTTAATAGTAAACAGCAAAATCTCTGCATTGAGCCTTAATAACTTTAACTTAGATAAACTTATAAACAAACTAGCTATTACACTCATACATGCTCACTCTCTGGCTGCTTTCCCAAAATGGGTCTGAACCTAGCACATGCTGACTATTTATATGCACGTTCAGTCTTTGGAATGCTTCTTAAAGATATGGCACATGTATTCCATTCTACATCCTCCTTTGAGAAATAACTCATGCAATGTTGATGACATTAATCGACATGCAATCAATATAAATTATTCTTTGTCATGCAATTATACAGAACTAAATACATATACACAGTTATGTCCAGGTTGCTGTGTATTTCACAATAGGTCTGGAAATATGACCAGATTGTGTAACACAGAAATTATAATCAGGTCTAGCAACTGGGATTGTCTCTGCTGAATGGTCAACTTTCTGGACAGCAGGAACATAATCAGAACTGGAAGTAGAGGTTAAGACACGTTCTGCAACAGGAACACTGTCTAGATTGCTCTGAGATCTAGTCTGTATCACAGGAACAATGCCGCAATATCAATTATGATATAGAAAGAATATGTCTGTGATTTCTCTTGTACTCCACACCCTCAGATTCTACGAAGTAGGATTTCGGCTTGGTACATATACCTGTTACTTGAACCCTTTTGCCGTTTGTATCCTCACTGTCTTTCCTTCTTTCAATGGATGAAGAAGTCTACTCAATTTATCATAGCTGGATGCCTGGAAAGAACACTTTCTGAATAGTTGAGCTATAATTGTCCTGTTCTTAGCTTTAGGCCTCAAAAAACTGAAATTGATAGGCAAAGTTGTTCTGGTTTGCTTTGACAGAAGTCTCTGAGCAAGCGAGCCAAGTATATTGTCACAGGGTATGTTTCTGAGATTAAGTAAATTCAAAAAGATATTGGTATTGTCATGCTTTGACCTCTCAAGTAATTTCTTTGCACTCTGCACTGCGCATTCAGATATTCCATTTGACGGTGGATATTCTGAACTACTAGTAGCATATACAAAGTCCCATTCTCTTGCAAATTTCTGAAACTGACTAGTAAATTGAGTACCATTGTCAGAAATAACTTTGTGTGGACTTCCATGGACTGAGAAATGGCATTTCAACTTAGCAATAACAGCAGTGGACATTAGGTTAGATAGTAAATCAATCTCAAGCCAGTTCGAATAAGAGTCTACCAATACCAAGTAATGCTAATTGTTCCACTCAAATATATCAATTGCTACTGTTGACCAAAGTATTTCAGGAACTTGACTTAGCTGAAGTGGTTCTCTTTGCAAATGCGGTTTAGTACTATTGCATATTGAACAAGAAGAAAGTACCTTATCAATGTCTTTTGCTAGAGAAGGACAAAATATTTGTCCTCCCACCCTTCTTTTGGTAGATTCGGAACCTGGGTGACCATGATGCAAAATCTGGATATATTCATGTTGTAAGGAAGCAGGAACAACAATTTTAGGACCTTTGAAAATAATGCCATCTTCCATCAACATCTCATCCCAGTAAGGAAAATAAGTTTGCACTTCAAGTGGAACACTATATTGCTTTGACGGCTATCCAACATTAATGTAATGATTGAGCTTTTGCAAAACTGGATCAGTCTGTGTATGATCTCTTAGCTCATCACTGCATTTTCATAACATCAAAGTCGAAATTCTCTGCTTGAAGCTGTTCCGTGGTATTTCTGGGTGATCTAGATAAGGTATCACCCAGATAAAGAAGTTTGCCTTTTGTAGACACCATTTTGTTGTTGTACTTTTATAATTTGTACATCATTCTTTGCAATCTCACTGGAGCTGAATGGATAGGCTACTTTAAGATAGTAACTAAAGGTTGGTGATCAGTTTCAATCTGAATAACTCTACCATAATTATAAACATGAAACTTGAACATGCAAATACTATCACCAAAAGTCCTTTCTCAATTTGAGCATATTGCATTTCAGTTGGGGTAAGAGTTCTTAAAACATAGGCTACTGGTCTACCTTCTTGAAGAATGACTGTGCCAAGACCAAATTTGGAAGCATCGCTGGAAAGAGTTACTGGTTATTGACATCATAATATTTTAATGCAGTTGAGGTGGCAATTGTCTGCTTAGTGTCTTCATATGCTTTCTGGTGCTGTTCCAACCAAGACCATATAACATTTTTGCATGTTAGTTCTCTTAAAAAGGTGATGTCAACTCACTGAAGTCTGGTATAAACTTGTCTAAATAGTTGACCATACCAAGAAAACATTGCAGAGCTTGAACATTATCTGGTGCTGGCATCTCAAGAATGTCTGCTTGCTTGGACAGATCTTGTTGCAAACCAGTGCATGTAAATAAATGACCTACATATGTAAATTCTGGTAGTCTGAATTTGCACTTCAGAGGATTGAGCTTTAAGTTCACTTTGCATGCTCTGTTTAGAGCTCTCTTAAGGTTTCTGTCATGCTCAGCTTCACCAGTGCCTCCAACCAATAAATCAGCTACTATTATGGCACAAGGATAACCTGAAAAAAATTTGCTCCATTGCATGCTGAAAGACTTCACTTACAGAATTTATTCCAAATGGCATCCTGAGGAATCTATATCTGCCAAACAGGGTACTGCAAGTAGTCAGTAATTAGGATTTGCGATCAAGTATCACTTGCCAAAATTAACTTTTGCATCTAAGACAGAAATAACAGTGACATTCAGTATTAGGGCTGTGACTTCCTTGAGTGTGCGCATTGGATGATGTGGTCTCTTTAATGCTTTGTTCAACTCTCTTGGGTAAATACATATTCTGATTTCATCTGAGCCTTTTTTTGGGGCTGCTACCATGGGCGATATCCATTCAGTTGGCTCTGTGACTGGACAAATCACACCTTGCTGCACCAATTTATCCAGCTGAGCCTTGACTTTATTCTGCATAGCTATCAGAACTTTTCTTGCTAGTCTGATCACTGGACTGACCTCCAGGTCTAACTTCAGAGAACAGAAGTTTGCCCAACCTTTCATCGAAAACATCAGTATACTCTGAGAATAGCTTCAGTAAAATTGGAACTAGAAGATGTGCTTATATGATGAACTTCTTTAGTAAAAGAAAACAGATTCATTCTCAAACTATCTCTGAGACCCAATTATGACCACACGGATCTTTGAACTACATAGAATAACAAGCGGTAACAGTTCCTCGCAAAATTACATGAAAGCACTACTGAACCTTCGGTGTGAACGTCTTCACCTCCATAAGCAACAAGCTTTGCACAGCTAGTCATATTGAGTTTTTCATTAGCTCTCACTTTAGCAAAAGTATCTGCTGACATAACATTGCACTTTGAACCAGTGTCTACTTTGAACTCAGTGGATTTACCATTTATCTGAACAGTACAAAACACTTCACTTTTTTGTCCACAAATTTACTGCATCAACCTTCTCACCAACATGGACTGTTGCAAGTCCACTTGATCAGTTTGCTTTTTTGAGTGACCGTTCTTTATAATGGTGTGAGGTTAGCTTGATTTGCAAAACTTTTGAAAATGGTTCCATTTTTTACACTTGTAGCATTGCTGACCAAATGCTAAGCATTTCTCTCTTTTAGACTCATGATTTGCACCACGATTGTGACAGTTAACAATAAAGCTGGATTTGGGTTTTGCTGACTCACGCCTGTACTACACTGAACATGCTCATTTCTTAGAACTTGCTGGAAAACTATATGGTTTCCTTGGTGGAGCAGCAGGGGCTGTGGCTGCCATGGGCTTAGGCCTGCTTTTGTTTGCCATGTGTTGCATACTGTCTACATTTCCTCTGGAGTCTGCTGAACAGGGGCGGCCCATCCTGCAGTACCCCAGCTATAAAGAAGAAAAAAAAAAATAAAAAAACAAATGCAAGTCCTGGACCTTTGGACATGCATGCTCACAACTTTTCCCAATATCCGGACTGCTGGTGAACCAGTCCAGAGCATGTGCACAGAATTCAGACTGCTCCTGAGAACCAGTCCAGAGCATGCGCACAGACTCTGGACTGCTGCTGAGATGGTCCAGATTTGGAAGACAGCATTCAAGAGCAGAGATCCCAGAAGTCTATGCAGTTACAACTGCATGGACTGGAAGGGGATCAGACTGCAACGTCTGTAGGCTGGGTATCAGCTTACTCATGCAGGAAGGAGAAGGACTTCTTGTGGGCTTTTTAGTGCAGGAATGGACAAGCAATGGAAGGATTTAGTGCAGGAAGTGAAGAAAACTGGGCTTTTAGTGCAACACTGCAATGAATGGGCTTTTACTGCAGAACTGGACTGACTGGATGGAGCTGGGTTAGCATTTTGCGATGGACTTAGGTAGTGTGTGTGTGTGTGTGTGTGTGTGTGTGTGTGTGTGTGTGTGTGTGTGTGTGTGTGTGTGAAATGCCCAGTTAAATATACCTGGTGGCTAAAGAAAACTCAGGAAATATACCTGGTGGCTAAAGAGAACTCAGGAAATATACCTGGTGGCTAGACTCAAACCTTGTACCTTGAGAGCAGTTAGCAAGAGCTTGAATTCCCTACCCACCACCACTTGTGAAATCTTTGCCTGATATTTCTGCTCTTGTGAAATTTGTGGTTTTTCTGGATTTTGAATTCACTAAATAATGACAGCCATTTGAATTTCAGAATTCATATTCTTCAGAAAGTACATGGTAACACAAAACCTTTTATTCTATCAATTTTCTGTTTATAAGATTTAAATTTGTTCCTACTTTTGGGGCTGTATTCTCCCATTATTGGCTTTGTCCAAGTTTTTTGTGCTAAGAGTTTAAGAGCTATGCTGAGAACTGAATTCACTGAATATGTTTGGGAGCTGTATTACTCCATTATTGGCTATGTCTAGGTGTTTTGTGCTAAGAGGTTGAGAGTTATACTGATAACTGAATTCACTAAATGATAGACATTTAAGTTTCAGTCTACATGTCTTTCAAAAAACAGCTGATTTGGCATAGTGGTATGTTGCTCTGACTGTAGTACACAGGGTCCTGGGGCCAAGACTTGGCAGTTACATGTATGGTGGTAACACAGCATTTTATTCTAGTAACTTTCCAAGATTATACAAACAATGTTGTAAATGTGTCTCTAGGCTCCCCCCCCCAATAAATTTTGGCTTTTTCCAGATTTCTTGTGCTTCAAAGTTGAGAGATACAGTTGAGTGTCGAATGGATTTTACAAAGAGCTGAGAGCTTGAAGAGAAGTTTAGTGCTGCTTATGCTGAGTCATCTTGCATTGTTAATAGCACAACCGGTAGTGTACTTGCTTTCAATACAAAAGACTGTAGGTTCTACTCCCACAGTGTAGAGATGCATTGTTGATACTGTACTGTGTTGTACTTTTAAAGGGAGTGGATGCTGCAGTCCTGAGAATTGTTCTCTTTGGTGGAGATACCTAGTAACAATGAACCTGTTATCAGTTTGCCATCCATTCCCTATTGAAATATTACTAGCTTATTTTTTTAATGTAACATAGGCAATTTATTCCTCAAGGGCAACAGGCACTTTATTTGTAGGTGCAACAATGAAATATAAAGTTGTTTTCTAGCAGCAATCTCTTCATTAGTTACAGATCTCTTTAATGTGGAATTATTTAGATGACTTTTACTTCTGCACAGATTGTGCATATTTACTGATACTGGTGGATTGTAGATGTTTGAGTAGACTTTTATGATGGAAATGTTTGGAACTGGGCAGTTTTGTCATTACTGGTGCATGCATTTTGTTTCATTGTTTACTGGAAAAAATGTTCAAAACAATAAATTTAAAATTCTGACTAACAGTTGTACTGTATTATACAAGGAATATAATTTAATACAATCAGGAAGGTGTATCAAAAAACACATGTATGTTTTGTATGCAAGGGGCCTATGATTTGAAAACAGGCTAAAGTTAATTTTTATCTGCCACTGGCCAGATGTATTTTCTTTGAATGTGGGTTTCAATGCTGTTTCAATGAATGTGAGTTTCAAGGGCAGAGAAGTTTTAATGCTAAGTCTATTTTCATTGTGAGACTGCATTGCTTTGTTTAGCAGATGTCTATTAGTGCTTGTGCTGTAAAATGTAAAATAAAACTTTTACATGAAATCCAAATCATCATAGAAGTAAAGCAGTATGCACATTACAGTGTTTAAGATAAATGGGGCAAAATAGCCAAGTAATGGGGCATTGGAATAGCTGCAGGAGGGAGGCCCCATTCAGCCATGATTTTGTGAGGGGGGAATGGTGGCAAACTCTGACATCCCCAGCTGAACTATACCTCTTAACTGTCTAGATGTTTGCAGAATTAATATATTTTTGCTTCTTATTTTTGGTTTGTTCCTCATAAAAGTTGTGGTTTTCTGGCAAATCATGTAGGAATGAAGTCACTAAATAATGACAGACATTGAGTTTCAGACTTCATAATATTCAGAAAAAATGCATGCTAAAGTAACACCTGCTGTTCTGTCAACTAAGTTGTACAAGAGCAATTTTAGTACTGTTTGTATGTTCCCCCAATATATTTGGCCTTGTCCAGATTTCCTGCATTAAGAGGTTGAGAGATACGCAGAAATAAATTGCTTTATAGAATTAGGTATTTCCAAACCTCTCAACTGTCCCCGATTTTGGTTCAAAATGTTTCTTTGCCCCTAATAATCACTCTGCAAAATGGCAAATTTGGAAGAAAATGTGGAGGGTTTACAATTAATAAATAATTGCAATGATCAGCGTTATAGATTACTTTTAATTTCAGAAATACATGTAGATTCTCTTATTTTGTCAGCTGCTCAAGTTAACAGTACTAATATTAAAAAAGTCCCTTCTTTGACAGGTTCCCAGCTATGTTGTGTGGCTATTTTATATTTTTCATCACATTTTTGGTCCAATTTTCATAAAATTGTGGTTTTCTAGCAAATTACTGGCAAATCATTAAAGACTGAAGTTAGAAAATAATGACAGACATTTGAGTTTCAGATTTCATACCTTTCAGAAAATTCATACTAATGCAAGACCTACTATTCTATTATCTTTCTAAGTTTATAAGAGCAGTATTTAAAAATTGTCCTTATTTTTGAGCCTTTGTCCCACTTCTGTTTATGGCTTTGTTTAGATTTCTTGCTCTGAGGCTGAGAGGTATGACAAATGTGTCAGGGGGGCCATCACTGTCAGCCAGAGACATTTCAAATTGTGACATACTTGTTGCACCCCACTCCCCCACGTAGTGACTCTGGATGTGTCCAAGCAAGGCAAGGAGCTGTTATGTAGTGTAAGTGTGCAGAGTATCCCCCATCCAAGGTAGACACAAGTACTACAATAGCTTTCCATCTGTCTTTGATTTTGCAGAATGTTCTGGTTTTCTGTCATATTTTTATACTGTTGATTTATGCTTCTTCGTATTCAGAAAATGCATGTTGTTGCAGTGCCTGTTGGTCTGTATTTAAGTAGCAATGCTTTAATGACCATCAGATACGCTTGTCTGAGACTGTAAGATGCAAGTAAGCTTTAATAAGCATACTGTTAATGAATTGTCAACATTGAAAGCATTTTTGTTGTTGCCATGCAGAGAATATTTACATAACTAGATAGTGTATAAGGCTTAGGTATTGAAATGCATATGACAGTATTTGTAATAAAAGACAGGATTACAGTATTTTCAGAAACTCATTACATTTGTTGGAGACTTGCAGTCATCTTTGCAGGCTTTACCCGTAAATTAAACAGAATGTCAATCTATCATGTGTGGTCCATAACTTGTGCAGTAATCCTTTAAGCAATTTATCTTGAGCTTGTTTCTTGTTTGCTGTTACTTTTTTACTTTGATCATGTTTTCCCCATGAAGCAAGTAGATAGTTGTCAGGCAGCAGGTCTTTTTTGGATAAGAAACATTTTTACAAGTGAGGTTATCACAGAGATTGCAACTTTCAGCATGTTACTTGGTACTTTTATAAAGCTGAATATAAATTATAATTAGAACTGCATTGCAGGGAGAAGTGGTTTGAGTTGAGTGCTGCTTGTTTTTTTATACTTGATTTTGAATAGCATTCCAGTAATGTATTTAAAAAGTAATTTATTTTTTCATGCCTCACAACGTTTTCTTTTCCATCTAGATATTAAGTAAGCTGTCATGTAGCCAGTGCATTGAAATATTTTTTCTTCTACAATTTATTTTGTCTTGATTGGACTCTCATAATGATGGTTTGGCACCCAGGGCAGTGTATTCAATTAAAGTCCCAGTTTTTGCATTTTTAGCATAGCCCCACCCCTTTCTAGTTGGACACACCCCTTCTCATTGGACCCACACATTCAGCTGTCTCTTGCAGCCCCCCTTTGATTTGAAGTCACCAGCCCCCCACTGCTGCTGAAATCATACTCTTATCACACACAGTCATACTTCTGTACCTTTCTGTAACTTAATGGATTTGACAAATCTCAGTAGCTTTACTCAACATTAAATCACTGTTATGAAGCAAAATTGTTCTCACTGCAACACTATTAATACCACACACAAGCCTGTCATTTATCAACTCATCTTTTAAATCACCAAACCGACACATTTTAGCTTTGTTTCTCAGGTCATTTATATAAGCTGCAAAAGTTTCCCCTGGTTTCTGATCCTTGTGTAAAACAAACGCCTCTCTATTGTAATATTTGTCTGGAAGTTACACATTTCCCTGAATTTGCATGTCAGACACTTGGGGGATCTTCCCTTGATTCAGCCTGTACAGAAATATGATGATTTTCACCTTCTCCCTCATATACTGCTGGTGCATACATAAATGAATGCTCTCTTTCAATGGCGTCGGACCCAGCTATTTTTAGCAAAATAAATGCCCTGATGTGTGCATCTTTGTCAGAATAGCTGCTTGCATAACAATATCTTACTCTTGCTCAAATACTCTTCAATTCTCTGCAATATTCTGATCAAACACAAGTGGTGAGGGCTTTCAAAATCCATCTACCATATTAACACATACCAGTGAAGGCTTTTGTAAATATGCACAAACATACACATATGCCAGAAATTTATGCCAGCACTTGTAACTTTGCCCAGTAGCACAACAAGCCTCCAAATAACTGAGCTTTGTGAAATAAGTCTCTTGGGCACTGTAATATGCTTAAATTTACTGTTACTGTACTGTAAGAAATCACCTCTTATCAGTGTAAGAAACATTTCAAAATAACTGCACTGTGTGAATGATCTGGGCAGAAGCTCAGAGTAAGAAACATTTTAAAGTAATTACACTTTGCAAATAAACAGTACACAGCACACTGAAACTTCCCCCAAAGTGGTGGTACTTAACTAAATAATTATTTGCAGTGCAAGAAACACTCTGTAATGGTGGCACTTTGTGAACAGACACACCCAGCACAAAAAACTTTTTGAAATAGCTGTAGTTGACTGCACTTTACAAAATAGTTGCACTTTGTACACAAATAAACTCTTCGGAATAAATGCACAGTAATAAGCATACACTGTAAGCACTTTTACACACTTTGAGGTACTTCAAATAACTCTAGTCATGGTCTGAATATAATACAAAGTAGTAGTTATGCCAAAACACAGCACTATAACAAAACATGCAGTCACCTTGCTTTATTTATGCTTAATGTGCCCTTCTTGCTCTTAGTATGTTTGTTTTGCTCATTTAATACCTTTACATGTCCAATATACTTTTCTTGGCTCTTTTTACTCAAAACATGTCCATTTTGCTTTAAACATGCATGTTTTACTCTAAACACACTTGTTTTGTTTTGAACTTGCTCATTTTGAAATTTGGAGATAATTTCTAATCCCGTATGTGCTTTTCTGACAATTGTTTTATCAGATATCTTAATCTTTTACATTTCGTGTCTCTCGCTTGTTTAATAACATGGTTTGCCCCTCATAATGCTCTGTTTTATCTTTTTTATAAAATAAACTGTTCCTGCAAGTTTTCATTACCTTTGGTTGCTTTCTGGCTCTTTTCTTGCTCATTTCTCTTAGTTTACCATCACTGTTATCTCTGCACCTCATCGCTCTGACTATCAGTCTCTGGAATCCTGGTTCTGACACCATGTCGCTTGTCTAGTCAGGATACAATAGATGAGACTCCATGGGTTCTGTTCAAGCAGCTTTCATTATGTACAAACACATCAGGATTGAGACTTAATAACTTTAACTTAGATAAACTTATAAACAAATTAGCTATTACACTCATTACACTCATACATCCTCACTTTCTGGCTATGTTCACAAAATTACACTGAACCTAGCACGTGCTGACTATTTATATGCATGTTCAATCTTTGGAATGCTTCTTAAAGATACAGTACATGTATTCCATTCAACAGTTGCCATGGTAATGATTTCTTTTATTGATGGAGTAGAAACACTATTCCAAGTTTTTGAGATCACTTTCCATGCAATTGACAGAAGAGTCCAAAGAAGAGGGTAGTCAGCTTTTTTAACACATGCGGGAATTGGGGTATTAAACAGAACTAATGATTTGTTTAACATAAAATTATCATTAAATAATACCTGTAAAAAAGAATTGACTTTATTCCAAAATTGTTTAATTATAATGCATTCATAAATCATATGTTGCCAATCAGTTTTAGTGTTCAATCCACATCTCCAACAACCAACTTTCTTTTCAGACATCAGTTTTATTTTATGAGGTGTAATAAAGGCTCTATGCATAAATTTCCATGAAAATAATTTCCACTTTAATGACACTGTGGTTCATGCTGAAGATGTAAACATATTTTTTGTCTCACTATCAGATAGGAAGTAATTACTGATAGTTGTAAAGTAATCCCAGTAATTATCTTTACAGTAACCTGATTTAGTTTTAATCACCTTTTGGATAAAAATCCTTTCTCTGGGAGATTTTGATGTATCAGCACTATCAAAAGTTCAGTAAATTTTGGAATCTCCTTTCTTATTGATGATTGTATTAAACTCATTCTCTTTTCTATAGAGTACCTACAATTTTGAATAGCCAACCACATTCACTATTTAATTCAAATGTATTCAATATAACATTTAGAGAATGCAATTTTTCTTTATCTATTAATTGGAAACAGAACATTAACTGTTTTTTCTTTAAAAGTGGTCATAATAAATGTCTTAAATGTATTAATATTATTTCATGTGTAGGCTATATGGAAAATTAAGAACAGCCAAGCTTTATAGTATGGTTCTCTATTAACCAAATTTCTGAAGTTAATCATTGTAGTGGTGATGTAAGTTGAATTTATTAATGGATTTTGAAATTCCAATATACAGTCTTTTAATAACCAAAGAATGATATTACTAATTATTTTATTATAATGTTTGTAGATTGTTTGATTATTTTTTATAAGAATACTTTCTTGTATGTCCTTCCATTTAGCAGAATAATTATTATTCATCCAAGAAATAATTGTTTTTATAATAGTGGAAGTAGAAAATAATTCTACATTTTGGTAAACCTATTCCCCCGTAAGCCCAACTTCTTAGGTGATATTTAAGTGCTAATCTAGGTCTATTGGACAAATAAATGCAAGTATTATATCTTGTTTCTGAATAGGAAGTGTTAAAGATTGTATTATATATAGTATTTTTGGTAGCATAATCATTTTTATAATTAAAAGTCTCTCTTCTGTTATAAATAAGAACTTATTCCATTTAATAAAAATTTTAATTTATTTTGTCTGAACTATTAATATAATTTATATTGATTATATCTTTAATGTTTTTAGTTAATATTATTCCTAAATATTTAATTTTATCATCTTTGACTACATATTTAGAATACTGTTTAGAAATGTTAGAAATATTAGAGTTTATACATAAAATTTCTGTTTTTTCTTCATGAAATGTGAGGCATAATTTGGATTGGAATTTTTTAATAGCCTCAAAAAGGGAACTAAGATAATTTTTGTTATCTGTCAAAGTTACTAAAATAGCATCTGCTAATAAAAGTATTTTTTAATGTAGGTTAAAACCAAATTGTATACCTTTTATTTCTGAATTCAATCTTATATAGTCCACAAAGGTTTCCATGATCAAAGTGAAGAGCAATGGTGATGGAACATCCTTGCTTCATTCCTTTGGTGATAAAGATTGATTGTGAAACATAAGAGCTTATTTTTATATAGGCAAATGAATTATACAGATTTTTTATACACATAACAGTCATACACACATCTGAGAGACTTGGGCTTATCAGTGATAACTACCTTGTCAGTGTGTCCATTCTGTTACAGATAAGTTGCCCACAGCACCTGCATAACTGGGCTGGATAGTGTTATCAGTTACCTGTATGGTTGATGGTGATAGTGGTCTCCATACAGTGGAACATGGAACATGTACTGGGGGGCACCGTGGTGTAAAGACAGTATACCCAGCACCGACACCCCACAGTGGATATTGTACCCACTGAAACCCATAATAATACTCTGACATACCCATCATCACACATTGACCAGGACTGCAATGCAACCCTTTGTCTATCCCAAGAGTGTTACTACAGGGATATGTATCTAATGCACATGCCATAGGAATAGTAGGGTGATGCATTGTCATGGCTCTCCTATGGTCAGCAACATCACTATCCCTAATACTGTGTGGCAAGGCATATTTTATTAGGAGAATGTGGCCTCAAAATGCAGTATCCTACAAATATACACACTTGCACACATACACACACATGCTAGAACTCAGAGGGTATCCCATGCCTATCAACCCATTTGTACAACAGCATTGTGCTGTACTGCAAGCTCCAGGTAGCCCATAGGGTGAAGAGCGTAACAAGGTACGTGTAATGTCCAGTGCAGCAGCAGCCACATCTACCTATGGCAAGGGGGGTGCTGTGGGTGTGAAGGGCCTCAGGGTATTATCAACTACAGGTCTACAAACACACAGACAATGTTATTCTCAGTAATGCACATGCACACATTTGTCAGTACTGGGGTCCATCAGTGCAGGTGTTCATAGGCGTGTACCAGGCTATTGTCCATGGAGAAATGGGAAGTGTAGGGGATGTGTGTACAGTGGTAGCAGGCCACCTGCCATTTGCCAGCAGGCCATCTATCAACAGATACCACAGGGGTGATCCTCAGGGTGAGAGTTACATGCAACATCCAATCATCTGGTTGCCTCTTGCAGAAGGCCAGTGAGCTGCTCAAGATGACATTTATGCAACATGTATTACATAACATGGTCAGTGTCTGTCTTGGAGATCTGTACCTAAGCATGTTCTGCTGACTGTAGTAGTGTAGTTGAGGTTTCCATGGCATATGGTGCGTATAGGGTTTGGATTCCTAGCTGTGGGATTCATAACACAGCTGGGCAGATATGTCAGTCTCACTCAAGCATAGATTGTCTGTATGCAGCCAAGATGGAGTCCTGACATCTGCACATCTGTACAGAAGATAGACAGACATCATCTAGACAACTGGTTATGCAGTAGGATGACCGTGTTGATAGATAGATGTCTGACACTGATAGGTATGCCATTACTACATGAGAGCAGCCCTCAATGACATGTCCTATACACACAGTAGTCTACAGTTAATATCCATATGCCAGATCAATATATGGTGTAAGCACCTATAAATTTAACTGTATGTTAGCAGCGCTTACCATCACGCAAACCCACTTAAAGCTGCTCATAACTGCCTTAACCAATCTGTATCCAACAGCCCTTGTTCTGTCCAGCAACAAACTAAACAGCCATTGCAGGTCTTGAACCCAGGACCTTGTACACTACAGTCACAGTAGTTAATCGCGAAGCCATCACAGCTGTGAAGACGGCTGTTGTTTTTTCCAATATATCTGTCAGTACACATACTGAATAGTATTGAACAACTGCTATGACTTCTACAATTGTGTAGTACTTGTCAGTGATATTAGGGTTGAATCAAGTATTTTATATCTGAATATGCACGTCAGATAAATATGGTGTGATACATCTGGGAAGGTATATACAGCAGTCATGTTTACACATAACAAGGATATGGTTATATATATACATATGCAGGTATATGTATACATGTACATACACATATATATTTATATTTATGTATTTATATACATGTGTATATTGTGTTATATATATCATCATATATAGATCTATTTATATATATATATATATATATATATATATATATATATATATATAGATATATATATAGATATATATATGTATGTATGTATGTGTGTGTATATATATATATATATATATATATATATATATATATATATATATGTAAACATATATATATATATGTGTGTGTATATGTGTATATATATATATGTGTGTAGATTTATCTATATATATATATATATATATATATATATATATATATATATATATATGTGTGTGTGTGTGCAGATTTATCTATATATATATGTGTGCAGATTTATCTATATATATATATATATATATATATATATATATATATATATATATATGTAGATATATCTATATATGTATGTATATATATGTATATGTGTATATATCTATATAGATATACAGATATATGTCTCTCTCTCTCTATATATATAGCTATATATAGCATATATATATATATATATATATATATATATATATATATATATATATATATATATATATGTATGTATAACATACGTCTATAACATGTAGTGGAGTCATACCTCAGCACCAATAGTCACAACCTCTTAGTGCATGGGGATGTCATATAAGTATTGCAGGTATAAATGTAGACTGTTGCTACTGTAACAGGGGTTGTCTTAACAGAATTTTTGTGTGGGAAGTCACATCTGATATTGAGATGTACGCCATCAATTACTGATAGATATCAAAAGATCATCATAGTGCAGTACCACACAAATCACAATAATGATCCTGTGGAATACAGCAGAGATATGACCAATACATGTGGACAGTCTGACACACTCTGGTGAGTCCAGAGGTATACATAGAACCCCTTTGTGCAAGACATGTGGACTAAGCCTGACAAAGTAGATGTTTACAGCTATGTAAATGGGGATATCATGAAAATACTGGAATAGATAAGCTTACACAGTTTATGTATTCGCACACTCCTGTCTGTCCTGACACATAATAACCAGAGGAGCAGGGGTCACAAACCATCATTCTACCCATTAGTTAGTGACATACATCTGTACAGCATCCAACTGCTTTGTCAGAAATACACAACAGTTATGGGGGCCCAGCAATAGTACATCTGACAAATATGTGGACATAACATCACACTGGATAAGTACACTGAGCTGCTAGGCATGTCACAAATCACTGTGCAAACTACAGGCAGACTGCCACAACACTGGCCTACATTTTTTTTATGGGAAGTGCAGATGTACCTGCAAATATAGCAGGCTCTACAGGCATGTAACAGAGTGGAGTAACAGACATCTGTGTGAAAGTGCATACCCACAACCAATCTGAACACAGCCACAGTCACATATGGTAAGCATACTTAATATTACAGTATATGGACCGTGTTATCATCACCATCCTTATATGTGCCACTCACCCACTAATCCTACATATACTGGGCCAATACACAGTGTATTCTGACTGTGGTATGGGACATGTGTCGGTCTGGCCCTACAAACGTGTACACTGATTGGGTACCATTCACTGGAGCAGCATGCAACATCAGATAAAACAGGACCAGGAACAATGACATCTACCACAGTCTGTACACATGCCAAGGTACATATTCACAATACACACTCTGTCAACAATCACCATAAGTACAGACCTCACTACTGTACACACTACAACAGAATGTCCAGGTTTTGTCCTCAGATATAAGCCCTACTATACATAACATGTCTAGCAGTTTGATATCTCACTAGCTTATTATCAGGTATGATGTTAGTAAATAATGTAGTGAACATATGCACCTCTTACTGCATGACATATGTACAAAGGTTGACAGAGTTGTGGCTGGAGGCACAAACACAGGGCCAATATTGATATGTTGCTGTGATAAACTCATACATTTACTGGTGTAACATGGTTTGTTGTGACATATGTATTCTGAGGGATATGAAGTCAGTAACTCACATGGCTGTCACCATGTACTGACTACAATCCTCAGAGTATGCTACTGCATTTCTAAAGATAGGACATGTGTGAGTAACACAACACATATAAGACTCCTAACACTGGCCAGTCTGCAGATAGCCCTACAGGTGAGTTTCCTCAACCACATAGCACTGTCATGACAGATATTAAATCATGTAGACCAGCCATATCCACACAAACCTTGTTAAACCAACATTACTTTAAATGTAGAAGAGCAAGACGTACATTCTGTCCTCATGTCTGGAACATCCCCCTCCTGTTTGTTGGCCTGTCTCCACAGTGTATGTTGTAAAAGGTGTTTCCTACTACCCTCTGTGATGCTGTTTGCCAAACACCGACATGAAGTCCTGCTCACAGTGAATGAGAAGGGCCAACACCCACATGATGTTCTTAGTTATAGGAGTGTGTTTTCATGCAATTGGCTATGGGAATGATACCACAGCTGTTCCACATTCAATCAGCTAGTGGAGGACTGCATTTCGTGCACAGGTCATCAGCTGATCATGAGCATCACTTACAAAACACAAGCTGCTGCCTAGGCAAAGCAGGTGTACTTTTCCACATCCACCAGAGAGGAAGTGAGAGAGACAGAGACAAAGTAAGGAAGGAAGGGGGTAGGAGAGTAAGAGTTAAGCATGATTTTGTCACACACTTACCAGTACTGGGTTTCAAACACCTGCCTGACTATGTATTGCTATTACATTTTTATGCAGTTATTGCATGTGACACAGAGTTCACATGTTGGAGAGCTTTGCAAAGGTATCTTTGAAAGTGAATGACATCAGCAACAGTGATAAAGGAGGGATAAGTTAAGTGTAGTACATAGGCCTGTCCAAAAAAACAGGTGTGAAGGAAGACACAACCACACTATCTCAGGGACTCACATACATTATCACAGTTGGTAGGGTCAGGATTAGATTTCCTGACTAACTAGTTTGCTACACTACAGTATTACGCAGGTATCACATGCATCACAGAGGTTATCAGGCTGATATATGGGCAAAGGGTATGTCAAGGTGACTGACATCAGAAGGCATGCTACAGTAGAGCAATGGGAGGTGTAGTGAGTGTGAATGGATTCCAAATCATTTATTTCTACACATGCACACACACACACACACACACACACACACACACACACACACACACACTTGCCAGTACCGACATGCATGGGTTCATTGCTTCATAGGTGTGTAGTAGTTGACTGTGCCAGAAGGCTATACAAGGCTAGGCAAAGGGTATACCTTTGCATCAGGCCACATGACAATGGTCTGCAGTGTGGCTCAGGGGTGAAGTCACTGGATTAGTCCACACAGGTGGGTATTGTATTCACCATCCAGTCATCTGGCTTATTATTGTGGGTGGCCAGTGCTTTGCAATGCTTGTCATGTATGTGTTCTATATTCCATAACATGGACAGTGTCTGGGTTGTGCACATGTCCCACATGCATGTTCTGTGACATGTGGAAGTGCACCCGGGGTGTCTGGGGCATGTTGTATGGACAGATTGGTATAATCTGATGTGGCATTCCTGACCTCATGTGGTGAGAACTGGCTATGGAACTGAGGTTGTGCCTGCACCTACATTGACAGCATGATACAAGTATTCACTGGTGTTAGTGGCATCTGTCCATACCGGGCATGTGTATAAGGCTTTCCTTCCTTTGTGGGTTACATTTTCAGACTCTACAGTTGTTGCAGTCGTCCAGAGGGGAACATAGCAAAGGACCACTTTAAGCAATTATTTGCCTGTTGTAGTGATGGAACTGGGTGCCATGTCCTCTGTAGTCCACTGCAATCACACTATGGTTACTATCTGTGGGCAATATGCAGGGGACTACCAATATAGTGGTTGTTGCCTAGCCAAGTGTGTTTTTTGTATGAGACATGGGTGGAGAGTGTTCTTCAGGTAATGCAAGGATGGCCTATATTGTTCACCAATCCATAATGTCACATGTAGGGGTATGGATTGTCTACACCAGCGTTTCTGCTCTTTGACATCTGTTGTCCTTGTAAGGTGGACATTGTGACACATAGGTCCTCAATATAAAAAAAATTAAAAAATCACCCCCACAGTGAGTCCTATTACACAATCACAGCTACCTCCACACAGGATACTGATGACAAACACACACACACACACACACACACACACACACACACACACACACACACACACACACACACACACACACACACACACAGTTGACAGTACTGAAATTCTACCCCCTACCTATTGCTACTATAGTATACCACATTTGTCACACATGCCACAGAGCTTATAGGGTTAGCCCTTCTCCAAAGGTGTATTTCAAGGTGAATGACATCAGCAGGCTTGTCAATGTAGGGCAATGGAAAGTGTAGTGACTGTGGCTGGCCTCAAAAGCATTGATTTCTACACACTGAGTCTCACAGTTGCTATATCTGGGGTTAGAACTTCTACCTAACTAGTATATCACACTATAGAATTACACAGTTATAGCATGCATCACACAGCTTATAGGGCTAATCTTTCCCCAAAGGTGTATTTCAAGGTGAATGACATCAGCAGACTTGACAAAGTAGGGCAATGGAAAGTGTAGTGATTGTGAATGGCCTTAAAAGTATTGTTCCATACACACACAGAGTTTCACAGCTGCCATGCCTGTGATTAGAACTCCTCCCTAACGAGTACATCACACTATTGCATTATGCAGTTATAGCACACGCCACAGATATTGTAGGGCTAGCCCTTCTCCAAAGTTGTATTTCAAGGTGAATGACATCAGTAGGCTTGCCAAAGTGGGACAATAGAAAGTGTAGCAACTGTCCTCAAAACATTGATCCTCCCCCCCAACACACACACACACACACACACACACACACACACACACACACACACACACACACACACACACACACACACACACACACGCAAAGTCTCATAGTTGCCATGTTGAGGAGTAGAACTCCTACCTAACTAGTACATCACACTACAGCATTATGTAGTTATAGCACATGCCACAGAGCTTAGAGGGTTAGCCCTCCTCCAAAGGTGTATTTCAAGGTGAATGACATCAGCAGGCTTGCCAAAGTAGGGCAATGGAAAGTGTAGTGACTGTGAATAGCCTCAAAAACATTAGTCCCTAGACACACAAACACACAGAGTCTCACAGTTGAAATGTCTGGGACTAGAACTCCTACCTTACTAGTATATCACACTGCATCATTACACAGTTTTAGCACACACCACAGAGGTTATAGGGTTAGCCCTTCTCCAAAGGTGTATTTCAAGGTGAATGACATTAGCAGACTTGCCAAAGTAGGGCAATGGAAAGTGTAGTGATGGTGACTGGCCTCAAAAGCATTGATCCCCTCCCCACACACACACACACATACATACAGAGTTTCACAGTTGCTATGTCTGGGATTAGAACTCCTACCTAACTAGTACATCACACTACAGCATTATGTAGTTATAGCACATGCCACAGAGCTTATTGGATTAGCCCTCCTCCAAAGGTGTATTTCAAGGTGAATGACATCAGCAGGCTTGTCAAAGTAGGGCAATGGAAAGTGTAGTGACTGTGAATAGCCTCAAAAACATTAGTCCCTACACACACAAACACACAGAGTCTCACAGTTGCCATGTCTGGGATTAGAACTCCTACCTTACTAGTATATCACACTGCAGCATTACACAGTTTTAGCATGCACCACAGAGGTTATAGGGTTAGCCCTTCTCCAAAGGTGTATTTCAAGGTGAATGACATTAGCAGACTTGCCAAAGTAGGGCAATGGAATGTGTAGTGACTGTGACTGGCCTCAAAAGCATTGATCCCCCCCCCCGCACACACACATACATACAGAGTGTCACAGTTGCTATGTCTGGGATTAGAACTCCTACCTAACTAGTACATCACACTATAGCATTACGCAGTTATGGCACGTGCATAGAGCTTATATGGTTAGCCCGTCTCCAAAGGTGTATTTCAAAGTGAATGACATCATAAGGCTTGCCAAAGTGGGGAAATGGAAAGTGTAGTAACTGTGACAGGCCTCAAAAGCACTGATCCCTACACACATCTGACCATTGCTACATATGGGATTAGAGCTCCTACCTAACTAGTACATTACACTATAGCATTACACCGTTATAGCATGCACCACGGAGTTTATAGGGCTAGCTCTTCTCCAAAGGTGTATTTCAAGGTGAATGACATCAGCAGGCTTGCCAAAGTAGGACAGTGGAAAGTGTAGTGACTGTGACTGGCCTCAGCAGCATTGATCCCTACACACACACACACACACACACACACACACACACACACACACACACACACACACACACAGAGTCTCACAGTTGCCATGTCTGGGATTAGAATTCCTACTTGACTAGTACATCACACTATAGCATTACACATTTATAGCTCACACCACAGAGCTTATAAGGCTAGCATTTCTCCAAAGGTGTATTTCAAGGTGAATCACATCAGCAGGCTTGCCAAAGTGGGTCAATGGAAAGTGTAGTGACTGTGACTGGCCTCAAAAGCATTGATCCCTACACACACACACACACACACACACACACACACACACACACACACACACAAACACACATTTTCGCAGTTGCCATGTCTGTGATTATCTAATGAGTACATCACACTAGAGCATTACACAGTTAAAGCATACACCACAGAGCTTATAGAGTTAGCCCTTCTCCAAAGGTGTATTTCAAGGTGAATGACAGCAACAGGCTAGCTAAAGTAGAACAATGGGGATTGCAATGTGTGTGAATGGGCCATAAACCATTTGTCTGGAAGCACACACACAACACTCAGTCACACACAGGTTTACATTTGACAGGACCATATATACACCTGCTAGATGAATAATGGCTTGTACTGTCATGTTACACAGTTATCACAAGCCCCACAGACACTATAGTGCTGAGGGCTATCAGAAGCAAATGTCTACAGTGATAGACATTTGCACATAATGTGGTATTGGCCAATTGGATGTGTGCTGGGTGGGACAGGCCTCATGGCGGGAAGCTTTGTCACTGTCTGTCACTCTCTTCCCCACATCCATGTATGTCTATGTTTGAACTATCATTGTGTGTTGTCCTTGGATATATGTGTGTATTCCTATATGATGTGTGTGCACAGACATCTGTGACTGACAGATATGCATAGTCCACTGATGCCAGACATGGGCTTCATTTCTGTAATTGTGGGAGCATGCCCAGTATGACCTTCTGCATTTAATGTGTGAATCCATTCCAGGTAGGTTGTACTCCAGTGCAGGCATTTGTGTTCTACACCTACAGCTGGTAACCTGTTTCTGAAGTATTTCTGTAGATTGGTTGACAATATGGGGTCACAATGGGCAAAGGATAGTGGGATACTATAACTATTATGTCTGTGCTGCTTCTGCTACATGATTTTGGTGCTAGCAGAGATATTCAGACATATGTACTGTTTTACACTGTGATGTTTTATTTCATCAACTACTGACAGGTATATGTATTTGCTTGCAGTAATTTCCTGAGAAATACAAGATGAATGAAGCTGTGTCCAGTATTGTGGTCTGCAGCCTACATATTCTTGCACAATGATGCCATTCTGGAGGGGGAGCTGCAGACACTTGCTGATGGGTCTGTGTAAATGGTTCAGCACCTTGGTACTGTGGTGGCTGAGGATCCCATGCTTGTACATCTATCGACGTGACAGAATGGCCATATCCCGCTGTGGCCATACCTCACAGCTGTATCGGTTCACATGGGTTACCCAGAGGCAGGGCTCATATTTCTGGTCATTACCCCTTCACATTGTGGCTTACGAGCAGGTTTGTAGTCACCCAATCCTGTGCTTGCAGGCAGGGATAGTATGTGCACACATCTGAGTTTCAGACTTCACACACTCCATGATGTCCATGCTTCTACCCCCCCCCCCGTTATTCTAGCCTCTTCCAAACATTATGGAAAAGATCCTTTAATGTAAAATACAATTCATATGAGCGCTTTCGTCTGCATAAAACAAACTTCATCAGATAAAGTCCCACTATAACTGACATAATTTATAAAAAATGTTTAACCAATGAAATCTTCACATTAATAAAACAATTAATCAATAAAATTCTAAAGATACTGAACATTCAACATTTAAAGAAACAAGAACATGTTGGTGGTTGTTTGTATGTATACACACACTTCTAACAGATTAAAAAATAATGCATAATGAAAAATTTTTGTTAAAAATATAAATAAACAAAGGAATAGTCTACAACATTATTTCATGGGTAAGTTGATGTAAAATGTATGGTTACATCTGATGTGTTGAAAATATATTTATGCCATTTTCAAAGTATATTTGCCTTTCCTGTTAAGATGGCTTTGATGTTTATATACTCATTTAAACCTGGAGAAATATTGGATTTTAATCTTAACTGCCATCTAACTTCCTTCTGCAGTAAAATATTTTTGTTATCTCCTCCTCTGATTTCCAAATTGACCGTATCTATGATACCAAATTTGAAAGAAGGGACGGGTTGGCACATGGTGGTGTGTTTGTATAAAGCACTGGTCTCTTTTTATTTTTATGTCGTTCTTATGTTCGTAAATCCTTTCTTTTAAATGACGTTCAGTTTTGCCCACGTAATAACATGGGCAATAACAACAGGTTGCCAAATACACCACCATGGAAGAATAACAGTTACCCCTACAGAATTTAACCTCCGTATTCAACCCATTTTTAGAACAATACTATTGGAGGTGTTGATAGAGGAACAATGGGTACATCTACCACAGGGGTGGGTACCCCTAGAGTTCTTGTAAGAATAATCTCTTCCTTCCAAGGTTCTTTTAAAATTATTGCCCACCCGATGAATAAATGCAGGTTGATTCCTATAACTTCAATAATTTCAGGGTTAGTTTTAAAATAGACCAATTATCTTGTAAGATTTTTTAAAAATAGGAGAAAAGTTGTTGTGTTGAATAGAACAAGAACTTGAAAATTCATGGGGTCTATCTTCTGATGTTTCTATATTCTCAATGGGGTGCCCAAGTAAAGGTTTGAAACGGGTCCCCCACCTGTTATATACTTCCGTCAAAATGTTTTCTACCAAAACCTCAGTATACCCTCTTTCTCCAAACATTTTACCCAGTTTAATGAATTCTGGTTGGAGATCTTCTATGTGGGATGTCATCCTAGCCACTCTGACAGCCTGCCCTTTTATAATACTTTTTTCTGGAAAAAGGATGTTGGCTGTCAAAGTGGAGGTAGCTGTTACACCAAGTTGGTTTTCTATACACCCGAGATTTAAAACCATTCAAGGTTTTGGATAGTGTAATGTCTAGATAATTGATACATTCTGCACTAACTTGGTGAGTAAAGACAACCAGGAGGTGGTTTGGTTGATGTGTAAAATAAATTCTTCCAACTCAACTGGTGTCCCCTCCCAAATCACAAAATGTCATCCAAAAATCTGTAATAAGCTGTGATTTTAGCAGAAAAAACACTCTCAAAAATGTGTAAGGTCTCCCATTCCAGGAGTACCAGGTTGGCATAAATGGGGGCGCAAGCTGCCCCCATTGCCACTCCACTGGTTTGTTTGTAAAAAACCCCCCTTCGAAGTTTATAAAGTTATTGTCTAAAACTATTTCCATTAGTTCCAACAATAAAGATTTTCTGTCTGGTGTTAATTCAGAATGTTTATGAATACTGGTTTCAAAAAATTCAAAGCCCTCTTTCCTAGGGATACAGGTAAATAAATCTTTCACATCGATGGTAATGAGGAGACTATCCTTGGACCATAACCCTTGGTGCATTTTGCCCAAAAGTCCCAGGAGTCTTTTATAAGATGTTTATGTTTTTTTGCAATATTTTTGAAATTCTGATCAATAAATATTGCCAAGGGATGGGTTTTAGATCCACGGGCAGAGACAATTGGTCTAAAAGGTGGTTCCATGATGTTTTTGTGTGTTTTGGTATCCCGAAAAAAACAGGAATCAGTGGGTGGGTTTGTCGGAGAAAATGAAAGGTCGTCTGGTTAATTCGTTGTTCCACCAAATACTCCTCTAAAAGGGAGTCAATTCTGTTGTAGGCAGTAGTAATTTCATTGAGGGACACCAAACAATAGGTTTTTCTTGTGTCAAAATGGTACTTATGGCTTTTGTATAATCGTTTTGCTTAAAATTACCAAACCTCCCCCTTTGTCTGGTTCCATGAAACGTAGTTGTTTATTTTGTGTTAAATTCTTCAGAAGGGTGGCTTCTTCTGCTTTTAAATTGTGATTCTGCCAAAACCCTTCGGTATTTTTACTATATGTTTCATATATTTCTTTTGTGACAATATTCTCAAAAGTATGGAGCAAAGGGTGAAGTGGAGGGTTATAAACACTCCTTCTAATAGAGGTTTGGTTGGCACTGTCCCCTGTATGTTGGTTCGCAACTCCTTTGTTATAAAGAATTTTAAGATTTAATTTTCTAAGGAACAATTTTAAATCAATTAAAATCTGTGACAA
This sequence comes from Protopterus annectens, assembly GCF_019279795.1. Classification (NCBI taxonomy): domain Eukaryota; kingdom Metazoa; phylum Chordata; order Ceratodontiformes; family Protopteridae; genus Protopterus; species Protopterus annectens. Next base: position 1,294,001,068 of record NC_056726.1, on the reverse strand, counting down.
GTCTCCTTTAAAACTCTTTATAAACTTGAAGCCTTTGGAAAACAGGTGGAAATGAGTTTTTTCTAATGTCAAATCAGAATAGTTGTATATTTTATATCCACAATATTCAGACACAATACCATTGTCGTGTGTAATTATGGCATCTGACCCTCCCTGTTCCCCCTGTGTCCCCTGTAATTCCAATCCTGGTTTTTTGAAAAGGAATTCGTGTTGATTACATTTTGATTTTTGTGGGCTAAGCGTTCTGACCTTCTGGGTCCTAAAAAAACTTCGTTGGACTCTTGAAAAGAGTCCAATTCATCTAAAGAACCAGTGTACACAACCGGTGGGTCCCTATGGTGATGCGGTTCGTCAGAGGAAATCCTGACACTTTTTGTATTCTGTTTATAGTGAGTTGGTGTGATCAAATTTCTCCTATTATGTCCCTCCCTAGGTCTAGAAGGGGCAGTTGCAAAAGTAAAGTTAGGTGATGGGTAACTTTTACCAGTTTCATACTGCCCCTTGTCCCTAAAATATTTCTTTTGTTTTCTTTCAAAAACCTTTTCAACCTTCCCTTTGGTTCTCTCTAAAATTCTTTCAAAAAACTCATAATATTGTTCAAACAACAAATCATTGGTGATGGAATGATGTAATTTATTAATTTCTACCAATAAAGTTTTTAAATGTACTTCATTATATTTAATGTTTTAAAATTAGTGAAAATCCACATTCGTCAAAAAAACTATGAAATTCTTTAATAATATTTTCTGTATATGTAATACCAAAAGGGTATTTATGAAAACGGAGTCCCTGAGGGACTATCTTATTATTTAAACATGTATGCAAATAATTGTTTTCAATTTCCAAACATTTGTATTTGTAAAGCAGCTTTTCAAATTTAAAAATGCAGTCTTTCAAACTGAAAACGTTATTCCCATCTTGATCGGAATTTTAGATGCAACATTAACATTCCCTTGATTGTCGGTAGTAGAAAAACAAACTTTTGTCTATAAAACCCTTAAATAAGGTTCTGCAACCGGAATCAGTCCCTGGAACAGCCCGTGAGGCATGAGAGGCTGAACCGGTGGTTTCACAGTCTTTAAAGCAATTCGAAACAGTACCTTTAGGGTTGTTGGCTCGTAAAACCTTCAATATCCCCTGAATCAGAGTGAACTGGAGGTAGAAGGGTGTCCTGCATCGTCGGAGCGCCACTGTTAGTGTAGTTTCTTCTCCTAGGCTGGCCTTCACCTGGCAGACTCGTTCCTTCCCCGGCATCTTGGAGTGTGGAAGCAGGCGATGACGTCACAGGTGGTTTCGGGCCCGTGGAGGAATGCACACAACTGGCAATAGCTCCCTCTGGTGGATCCTTCTGTGTGAACAGGTCAATAAGTTTAGTTAAATCCCGAAGGGAAGAAAGTTCTTCTCTAAGATGGAATACTTCGTTCTGGGTCTGTATTAAGGTGATACTAGTCTCCAATCCGTTCTCGGCTCCCAGTAAAGTGGAGTCGCTTTGGAGACTGATCCATAATATTGAAAAATGAGGTGATAAAACCGCAAAAACAAAAAGTAAGTGCAATGTCAGTATAGTGGAAAGATAGCAAAAAGATGGTTATCTTTTAACCACTAAATGCTGCTTGTCAAAATCCAAAGGCAGGCAACTCGTAGGTGAACCAAAGGTAACAATTGCCACAAAGTAAGTAGAATAAACTGGTAACAAAACACAGTTCACCTGCTGAGAAGTCCAATCCTTTAATGTAAAATACAATTCATATGAGCGCTTTCGTCTGCATAAAACAAACTTCATCAGATAAAGTCCCACTATAACTGACATAATTTATAAAAAATGTTTAACCAATGAAATCTTCACATTAATAAAACAATTAATCAATAAAATTCTAAAGATACTGAACATTCAACATTTAAAGAAACAAGAACATGTTGGTGGTTGTTTGTATGTATACACACACTTCTAACAGATTAAAAAATAATGCATAATGAAAAAACAAAGGAATAGTCTACAACATTATTTCATGGGTAAGTTGATGTAAAATGTATGGTTACATCTGATGTGTTGAAAATATATTTATGCCATTTTCAAAGTATATTTGCCTTTCCTGTTAAGATGGCTTTGATGTTTATATACTCATTTAAACCTGGAGAAATATTGGATTTTAATCTTAACTGCCATCTAACTTCCTTCTGCAGTAAAATATTTTTGTTATCTCCTCCTCTGATTTCCAAATTGACCGTATCTATGATACCAAATTAGAAAGAAGGGACGGGTTGGCACATGGTGGTGTGTTTGTATAAAGCACTGGTCTCTTTTTTATTTTTTATGTCGTTCTTATGTTCGTAAATCCTTTCTTTTAAATGACGTTCAGTTTTGCCCACGTAATAACATGGGCAATAACAACAGGTTGGCAAATACACCACCATGGAAGAATAACAGTTACCCCTACAGAATTTAACCTCAGTACCTTCTTTGTGGCAATTGTTACCTTTGGTTCACCTACGAGTTGCCTGCCTTTGGATTTTGACAAGCAGCATTTAGTGGTTAAAAGATAACCATCTTTTTGCTATCTTTCCACTATACTGACATTGCACTTACTTTTTTGTTTTTTGCGGTTTTATCACCTCATTTTTCAATATTATGGATCAGTCTCCAAACGACTCCACTTTACTGGGAGCCGAGAACGGATTGGAGACTAGTATCACCTTAATACAGACCCAGAACGAAGTATTCCATCTTAGAGAAGAACTTTCTTCCCTTCGTGGGGATTTAACTAAACTTATTGACCTGTTCACACAGAAGGATCCACCAGAGGGAGCTATTGCCAGTTGTGTGCATTCCTCCACGGGCCCGAAACCACCTGTGACGTCATCGCCTGCTTCCACACTCCAAGATGCCAGGGAAGGAACGAGTCTGCCAGGTGAAGGCCAGCCTAGGAGAAGAAACTACACTAACAGTGGCGCTCCGACGATGCAGGACACCCTTCTACCTCCAGTTCACTCTGATTCAGGGGATATTCGAAGGTTTTTACGAGCCAACAACCCTAAAGGTACTGTTTCAAATTGCTTTAAAGACTGTGAAACCACCGGTTCAGCCTCTCATGCATCACGGGCTGTTCCAGGGACTGATTCCGGTTGCAGAACCTTATTTAAGGGTTTTATAGACAAAAAGTTTGTTTTTTCTACTACCGACAATCAAGGGAATGTTAATGTTGAATCTAAAATTCCCGATCAAGATGGGAATAACGTTTTCAGTTTGAAAGACTGCATTTTTAAATTTGAAAAGCTGCTTTACAAATACAAATGTTTGGAAATTGAAAACAATTATTTGCATACATGTTTAAATAATAAGATAGTCCCTCAGGGACTCCGTTTTCATAAATACCCTTTGGTATTACATATACAGAAAATATTATTAAAGAATTTCATAGTTTTTTGACGAATGTGGATTTTCACTAATTTTAAAACTTATTAAATATAATGAAGTACATTTAAAACTTTATTGGTAGAAATTAATAAATTACATCATTCCATCACCAATGATTTGTTGTTTGAACAATATTATGAGTTTTTGAAAGAATTTTAGAGAGAACCAAAGGGAAGGTTGAAAAGGTTTTTGAAAGAAAACAAAGAAATATTTTAGGGACAAGGGCAGTATGAAACTGGTAAAAGTTACCCATCACCTAACTTTACTTTTGCAACTGCCCTTCTAGACCTAGGGAGGGACATAATAGGAGAAATTTGATCACACCAACTCACTATAAACAGAATACAAAAGTGTCAGGATTTCCTCTGACGAACCGCATCACCATAGGGACCCACCGTTGTGTACACTGGTTCTTTAGATGAATTGGACTCTTTTCAAGAGTCCAACGAAGTTTTTTTAGGACCCAGAAGGTCAGAACGCTTAGCCCACAAAAATCAAAATGTAATCAACACGAATTCCTTTTCAAAACCAGGATTGGAATTACAGGGGACACAGGGGAACAGGGAGGGTCAGATGCCATAATTACACACAATGGTATTGTGTCTGAATATTGTGGATATAAAATATACAACTATTCTGATTTGACATTAGAAAAACTCATTTCCACCTGTTTTCCAAAGGCTTCAAGTTTATAAAGAGTTTTAAAGGAGACTTGTCACAGATTTTAATTGATTTAAAATTGTTCCTTAGAAAATTAAATCTTAAAATTCTTTATAACAAAGGAGTTGCGAACCAACATACAGGGACAGTGCCAACAAACCTCTATTAGAAGGAGTGTTTATAACCCTCCACTTCACCCTTTGCTCCATACTTTGAGAATATTGTCACAAAAGAAATATATGAAACATATAGTAAAAATACCAAGGGTTTTGGCAGAATCACAATTTAAAAGCAGAAGAAGCCACCCTTCTGAAGAATTTAACACAAAATAAACAACTACGCTTCATGGAACCAGACAAAGGGGAGGTTTGGTAATTTTAAGCAAAACGATTATACAAAAGCCATAAGTACCATTTTGACACAAGAAAAACCTATTGTTTGGTGTCCCTCAATGAAATTACTACTGCCTACAACAGAATTGACTCCTTTTAGAGGAGTATTTGGTGGAACAACGAATTAACCAGACGACCTTTCATTTTCTCCGACAAACCCACCCACTGATTCCTGTTTTTTCGGGATACCAAAACACACAAAAACATCATGGAACCACCTTTAGACCAATTGTCTCTGCCCGTGGATCTAAAACCCATCCCTTGGCAATATTTATTGATCAGAATTTCAAAAATATTGCAAAAAAACATAAACATCTTATAAAAGACTCCTGGGACTTTTGGGCAAAATGCACCAAGGGTTATGGTCCAAGGATAGTCTCCTCATTACCATCGATGTGAAAGATTTATTTACCTGTATCCCTAGGAAAGAGGGCTTTGAATTTTTGAAACCAGTATTCATAAACATTCTGAATTAACACCAGACAGAAAATCTTTATTGTTGGAACTAATGGAAATAGTTTTAGACAATAACTTTATAAACTTCAAGGGTTTTTACAAACAAACTAGTGGAGTGGCAATGGGGCAGCTTGCCCATTTATGCCAACCTGGTACTCCTGGAATGGGAGACCTTACACATTTTTGAGAGTGTTTTTCTGCTAAAATCACAGCTTATTACAGATTTTGGATGACATTTTGTGATTTGGGAGGGACACCAGTTGAGTTGGAAGAATTTATTTTACACATCAACCAAACCACCTCCTGGTTGTCTTTACTCACCAAGTTAGTGCAGAATGTATCAATTATCTAGACATTACACTATCCAAAACCTTGAATGGTTTTAAATCTCGGTGTATAGAAAACCAACTTGGTGTAACAGCTACCTCCACTTTGACAGCCAACATCCTTTTTCCAGAAAAAGTATTATAAAGGGCAGGCTGTCAGAGTGGCTAGGATGACATCCCACATAGAAGATCTCCAACCAGAATTCATTAAACTGGGTAAAATGTTTGGAGAAAGAGGGTATCCTGAGGTTTTGGTAGAAAACATTTTGACGGAAGTATATAACGGTGGGGACCGTTTCAAACCTTTACTTGGGCACCCCATTGAGAATATAGAAACATCAGAAGATAGACCCCATGAATTTTCAAGTTCTTGTTCTATTCAACACAACAACTTTTCTCCTATTTTTAAAAAATCTTACAAGATAATTGGTCTATTTTAAAACTAACCCTGAAATTATTGAAGTTATAGGAATCAACCTGCATTTATTCATCGGTGGGCAATAATTTTAAAAGAACCTTGGAAGGAAGAGATTATTCTTACAAGAACTCTAGGGTACCCACCCCTGTGGTAGATGTACCCAATGTTCCTCTATCAACACCTCCAATAGTATTGTTTTAAAAAATGGGTTGAATACGGAGGTTAAATTCTGTAGGGGTAACTGTTATTCTTCCATGGTGGTGTATTTGGCAACCTGTTGTTATTGCCCATGTTATTACATGGGCAAAACTGAACATCATTTAAAAGAAAGGATTTACGAACATAAGAACGACATAAAAAATAAAAAAGAGACCAGTGCTTTATACAAACACACCACCATGTGCCAACCCGTCCCTTCTTTCAAATTTGGTATCATAGATACGGTCAATTTGGAAATCAGAGGAGGAGATAACAAAAATATTTTACTGCAGAAGGAAGTTAGATGGCAGTTAAGATTAAAATCCAATATTTCTCCAGGTTTAAATGAGTATATAAACATCAAAGCCATCTTAACAGGAAAGGCAAATATACTTTGAAAATGGCATAAATATATTTTCAACACATCAGATGTAACCATACATTTTACATCAACTTACCCATGAAATAATGTTGTAGACTATTCCTTTGTTTATTTATATTTTTAACAAAAATTTTTCATTATGCATTATTTTTTAATCTGTTAGAAGTGTGTGTATACATACAAACAACCACCAACATGTTCTTGTTTCTTTAAATGTTGAATGTTCAGTATCTTTAGAATTTTATTGATTAATTGTTTTATTAATGTGAAGATTTCATTGGTTAAACATTTTTTATAAATTATGTCAGTTATAGTGGGACTTTATCTGATGAAGTTTGTTTTATGCAGACGAAAGCGCTCATATGAATTGTATTTTACATTAAAGGATTGGACTTCTCAGCAGGTGAACTGTGTTTTGTTACCAGTTTATTCTACTTACTTTGTGGCAATTATGGAAAAGATATCTGATAAGTATCCCTATAGTTATTACTTCATCCCAGCAGTATTTAGGGGTTGGTCCACAGTTCATGCAGTAGGACATGGTGGGCATGCTACTGGGATTTGTCAACATGGACTTGCATTTGTGCTCTGTGGACTGTGTTATGTCGTTATTTGGGAATCCATGAGATAACATACATTGGCAGCATGGGCGAGACACAGGCCTTTGACAGAGGACTGTAGGGCATTTGGTAGTGATGCAGGCCATCTGTAGCAGGCCAGTGCATTGTGTCACTCCTATAGTCGCAGGCTGCAAGCCACTGTATTCCCCTGGGGTGACAGGGTAGGTGTGCAAGGTGTTAATGGCAATAGTTTCTGTCCTTATTTATCCATTGGTGTGGATGCTGGCAGGGTGCTGCTTACAGCTAGGGACACACCTGCATAGGACACCTTTTCAGCATGTTACATTCTTTGGCTATTCCCATACAGAGGTGGGGGTCATATTGTGCTCATTCCCAACAGCAGGGATATGACCTGTGAGGTACCTGTGGCTGATGGTGTGATGAGCTGAGTGCATGTGTGCTATGGAAGCTACTTGCAGCTGACTCACAGATATATGTGGGGCACTTATGCTGGCTTGTGGGGGGACATCAGCGGTTGCTCAGAACTTCATACCTGTGCCTTTTGTGGTCTGCCATTGTTTGGCCAGACTACATCAGTATTCCATACTACACAGCCAACTAATGTGCTGCTAACCTGTATGTACAAATCCAAAGGTGTGATTATTTGACAGTAACATTTTATACACTCTATTTCTAGGGTACTTCCACCTGTGTACTGTTTGTATGTATGGGCCCACATTCATGCCATGTCCATCTTTTTGATGGTGACAGATATTACATCTGAAAAAATAGTATGGATTAATGCTGGATTGTGTCTTTACTGGGATGCATTGTGTTTGTCACTGCAGTTGTGAGAACTTGGCCCTGTCATCAACAGTACTGGCCATTGGCCACCGAAACACAACCCTCCATGCCTACATACTGACCACTTTCACACAATATACAATACACAACAACCTAACACACAGAGCCCTGAATATTGTACATGTGCAATCTATCCTGCTACATTGGCCAGCTCAGGTAATCTGTGCTCAACTGTTGTTATACCCGCACATACATGTTACTACATTTCTACATAGGATTGTGGGGGGGGGGCACACCTGACAACTGTAAACATTTACTATGACTGTAGTTGTTTTTCAGGTACTCTGTTAGCTTCCATTTCATTATGTATTCTGAACTATCATGCAGACTAGAAGCATATCAGTGTAGTACAATTCTTAGATTTTATTGACCTACATTTCAGTTTCAGACTTCTTACCCTTCAGAACTAACATCTCACTGCCTGACCTGTTGTAGTCTGTTTGTGTAGGTCTGGAGGGGGGGGGGGCTGTTCTCCATAGCCTTCAATCAGAGGCCTTAGCACAGCCTTTCTTTGTGTTTGTGTACACCTGTCCTGCTGGCTGAGACTGTTGTTGGGTATGTGAGCCTCACTGACATGCATGTGTATGTCCTATGGACACACTTTTGGCCCACCATATGTCCTGCAGTGGGTTTTGTCACCTTGTCTAGTACTGCCTACCATGTTGACACCAGTATTTGTTATGGATTTCATGCTACCGATATAGGTGTCTACTATCTGCTGCCATCCCATTCAGCCACTCAGTTCCCTTACATGTTCATATCCATACCATAGATACAGGTAGCAGAACATACTACTACATTCAGCAATTGATAGTGAGAGTGACTTACCTTGTGGCTGTGCCAGTATTGAGGATGGTGCTGGAGGGCTGACTATTTCGGATGCACATAGTACACTCCATATACATGGTTAAGTACAGGTAGTGTCATGTTTGGCATCCCTTTTACAGTATGTCTGAGTCAGAAAGAGGTTTCATTCCCTGGGTTCCTACCATGTCAGTGTATGTGTTATGCGTTGCCTCTTTGCCAAGGCCTGGACATACTGGGCATGCCTCCTTCTGCCTACAGGGGCAGGCTCAGGTTGTTCCTTCTCTGAGTCACTCTGTGCCTGTGCTGGCCTTGACAATGGTGGGAGGTTGTGTGGCCCTGCTCCATGCTATTACTGCTGCAGCTGTTTCCACAGGACCATATTGTGTAGCATGGCACATACAATGACAGTTTGGGTACATGTAGCTGGTGAGTACTGCAAGGCACCACTGGATATGTCCAGGCACCGGAACTGTGACTTGAGCATCCCAAACACATGCTCTACTATGATTCTGGTCTGTGCGTGTACCTCATTATGGAGGTCTTGTTTGGGTGTGTGTGCATTTCTGATGGGTGTTATCAGCCACAGCTCCAGTCCAATGCATAATCAGAATCCCCCACAATGTGGCCATATGGGATGTCCCCATTGGCAAATCTCTGGTACAGCTGCATCACATGCCAGATGTGGGAGTCGTGATAGCTTCCAGGGCTGCCAGTACACACATTCATTATAATGCCCTGGGCATCGCACATGACCTGGCAGTTGATGGAAGGGAAGCCCTTGCGGTTTATGTAGACTCTACAATGCTCGCCGGGTGGTGCTTTGATGTTTATGTGCATGCAGTCTATAGCACCCATTATCTCAGGGTATTCTGCTATTTGGTGGAAGAGATGCATATTGTTGGTCAACGACCCACGGGTGTTGAGGAAATATATGTGCTCATCGGCATGTGTTGACATGACATCCAGGAACTGGTGGAGTACCCTGGATGCTGATGCTTGTGAGATCCCCATGATATCCCCAGTTGGCCTTTGGAAGGTACCTGTGGCTAGTATTCTTAAGCCTACACATACATTGGTATCCACTTGGATGGGTTCCCCTCTGTTGGTTCTATGTGTGAGGCATGGCCATCACAGCTCACCGATTTGCTGTAGGAGGTCCCTGTCCACCCTATAGTTATCCACTATCTCCAGCTCATGTAGCCAGTAGTAGGTTCCCTGGGTCTGTACACTCTTCTCCTTCTTCTCACTGTGAGTTGGTCATCAGCATTGTCATCCTCACCACCCTCAGTCTCTTCCACATGTTGATTTATGAGAGGAGAGCAAAAGCAGCCCCTATCATTTTGTTGCTTTTGGTAGGTAAAATTTCCCCATTTGTGTACACTGGTGGTGTAGAGTTTGTGGGAAAAACCAGAGGGATATGTGTTTGCATAGTTTATAGTAGTGTGCTGGGCTGGGCTGGTCTGCTGCTTGTGTAATTGGCTGATTCTGATACATTCCACCTGCTAGCTATGCTAGTTCTCCTTGATTACCTTCCTACTGCTGTTTTCCCTTCTCATTGCCTTCCTGTTTAAGCCCCGAGGCATGGTACACAAACACAGTGCTCAGATGTGAACGGAGCTGCTATTTCCTGGTTTAATTAATTTATTTTTTTTGTTTAAAACCCGGTGCGCAGTGCACACACCTGTTTAGGCAATACTGCTAGGCAGTTTCAGACACACCCCCTTCATTAGCTCTGCTAAGCTAAGGACAAACCCAAGCCACAGAGCTCCAATAAGCTTACAGTATGCATGACACACCCCTATATGGTGTCAGCTAACTCTTAGGCTTGCACCTTGGTTTTCCTCCACCTACACGATTGGGTGCTGACTAGCAATGAGGGGAAATCTGTGATTCAGTATCATTCCCCTCATTTACATAGAACTGAATGCTAATGCCTAGTTACAAGTCTAACACTGAGCTTTCCCCCTTAGGAACCACTATTCAGTAGCCTTGTTGTCTTCTGCCTGCCATTGACTATAATGGCAAAATTGTGATTTTGCCTAAAACGCTTTTTTCAAGGTTTTATTTTTATTTTCGGGCCGATCCCATTTGCCCACTGCTGCCCTACGCTTAAATGGCCGAAATCAGCCAAAAAAAAAGTTATTTTGTTATTTTGAAACTATTTTCTATGCCAATGGCCTTATATTTGGCCATTGGCATAGCTTCCACATTATATACACCCTTTATTTGGAGCTGTCATGGCTCTGTTTTGTAGTTTGCAGAAATGTACTCGGTTACTAGCCGAATACATGTATGCAGATTACACTAATCCTGCATAGATGGCTGCCTGCTTCCTGGATCACTAATTCACCTCATTTGCATGTTTTTCACCTGCAAATGGGGTAATTAGCATACAGGAGCTATCTCCGTGCAGGAATAGTGCAGGAGCACTCGTGCAAGTCCCAGGAGCTTGTTCTTGGCACTCTTGATGGCCATATTGACTCCAGCAGCTCTTGCACTATTCCTGCACACTGTGCAGAGCTTGTTGAATCCCGGGGAGAGTCAAGTCCTCAGAAATTCTTGTCTCATCAGAAAGAAATAACTTTAGTCTAGCTGAGAAAAGCAGCTGGACTTTAAGTTGTTTTTTTTTCTTAAGCTCTTTAATCAATGGTAAAAAAACTTTTCTTTTCAAGATTACTGTGGGAAAATAATCATTATCAAATCTTATGATTTTTCCATCTAGTTTGATGGGAGATTTTGACCATGCTGTTTTGAGAATCAATTCTTTATCATGTGATGAAAATAATCTAACAATAACAGATGTTGGAGTACTATCTTTATCAACAGAAGACACTGTAAGAGATCTATGTGCTCTCTTGATGCCATATGACATTGCCTCAGCTAAATTAAGAATGTTAGAGAACCAGGAAGTCAAAATGTTTGCTATACTGTTCCCTTCAATTTTCTTTGGCAGTAAAAATATACGAATGTGATTTCTTTGAGATTTGTTTTCCAGATCATCCAATATGGTTAACAAAAGTGCATTTTGTGTTAACAAAAACTCAAGTGTTTTCTTCTTCCCACAGCCTTTTTTTCCACATAATTTAACACTTCTTCAATTCTTGAAATTTGTAGTTTCTGTTGGTTTAGAGACTGTTGATTTTGATCCATCTGTTTTGTGCAGGTATCCTTGAAATGATTTGTCTCATTGTCCACTTTATCTAATTTTATAGACCTCTCCTGGATACTAGTTAAAACCCCTTGAAGCTCCTTTTTAATGAAGTGTGTTGAGAATTAGTTTTATTGTGACTCGTATTGTTGATATATAGATAGATATTTCAAGTAGTAGATTGACAGTAACATATAGGAATAAATAAATAATTTTTATATGTTATCAAAGAGAAAAGTTTAAATTATTAACTCTTTATGAAAAAAACAAAAAGCAATAATACAGAAATAAAATTTCCTGTCAGAAATATGTTGAGAATAGCAGAGCTGATGAATCCTACTTCTATCTTCTCAGCATCCTGTCCCGATTAGTATCATTTCTGATACCCCAAAACAGGTAATTTCTTACTAAACTTTTACATTTGTAGGACAAACAAGACACTCGTGTAATGCAAATTACTTTTTATTTTCATTCATTGTTAAGATTTTTTATTTCATATCTTATTACAGAGTTGCATGATATCACAATTTTCTCAAACAAAAAATTTAAACAACCTTAATACAGAGTTTCACAATATCATAATTTTGTGAAATATCTACAAGCAGTTAAACTTTTTAACTAAACTATAATATCATGTACCTGTTTATGTTTTCCAAGTCTACTGGACACAGCTCCCCAAATCTGAGATAGGACACATTGGGATGGTACAAAGTGCACAAGGCTGCTGTACCAGGAAAACTCAAGGAAATACCTGCACATTATTTATGGATATTCAGGAGGATGTGATTGGATGCAAGACTGATTCAGAAGAGGTGAGGAGGAAGATAGACTTAGAAGTGAGACTGAATATGGGGATGGTCAAGCTACATAGCTTATTATTGCCTGTTATCAAGCAAATGTAATTTATTGTAACCGAAAACAGTGTATGATTATTGCAAAAGTGCTAATCAAGCTTCATACTTGCTTTTAGTGTGCACTACATAGGCATATAAGAAGTTCAGAGTAAATAACATTGTCAACATTATTCAAAAGAAGTGATAATGTGTACCAAGGCTATCACTTGAAGAAATTATAATAAATGTTCCTTCCTGTTAGTGACATATGGGAGAATATCATCAATCAACTGCAACATGGAAAAGGTATCTACTGGCTAGCAGTCCAAATGAGGCATCAGGGCAATGCCACACTCCAGCCACTTCATCCACATCTCAAGGAGTTGTTGTTGTGTCTTTCGGCTTTTTCCCGGTTAGGAGTCGCCACAGCAGAACTCCGGTCTGCTAATGATTGGCAGTTGACTTTTACATGCTGAGTTGCCAGCCCTGATGCACAACCTTCAACGAAGGTACGCCCATTCATGCATGTCTCCACGCAGAAGATGCTCTAGCTGAGAGTCGAACCGATCAGCGTCTTACTGTGAGGTGACAACGCTACCGGAGCACCATCACCGTGGGTTCCACATCTCAAGGAGTAATTGCAGAGATTCTGATGCAATCTGCTGAAGGAGTATTGCAAGTACAATGTCCAGATCCCAACACCTGTAATTATTTCTGTTTATAGTTTCCAAACCCTAATGACTGTAATTATTTTTGTGCTTATAGTTTCCAAACCCTAACACCTGTAATTATTTCTGCGTTTATAATTTCCAAATCCTTAGTACTGTAATCATTTCTGCGCTTATAGTTTCCAAACCCTAACACCTGTAATTATCTCTGTGCTTATAGTTTCCAAACTCTTAATGCCTGTAATTATTTCTGTGCTTTCCAAACCCTAACGCCTGTAATTATTTCCATGCTTATAGCTTCCAAACCCTAACGCCTGTAATTATTTCTGCGTTTATAATTTCCAAATCCTTAGTACTGTAATAATTTCTGTGCTTATAGTTTCCAAACCCTAACACCTATAATTATCTCTGTGCTTATAGTTTCCAAACTCTTAATGCCTGTAATTATTTCTGTGCTTTCCAAACCTTAATGCCTGTAATTATTTCTATGCTTATAGCTTCCAAACCCTAACGCCTGTAATTATTTCTGTGCTTATAGTTTCCAAACCCTAATGCCTGTAGTTATTTCTGTGCTTATAGTTTCCAAACTCTAATGCCTGTAATTATTTCTGTGCTTATAGGTTCCAAACCCTAATGCCTGTAATTATTTCTGTGCTTATAGTTTTCAAACCCTAACACTTGTAATTATTTATGTGCTTATAGTTTCCAACCATAATGCCTGTAATTATTTCTGAATTTATAGATGCTGACCTATAGTATGCACCTTATAAATTATACAGGATCATTATTTAGGGAAAGACATCAGTACTGGCTATATGGCATACAGTATATCACATTTTTCAACCCTTTTATTTACAAATTTAAAATTCTATCCATCTCTCTACTACTACAGTGTCTGTTGACCAGTGGTATGAGTTCTACTGCCCGTGCTTGAAACATTTGTATGTATGTATGTATGTATGTATATATGTACTGCTGTATCAGGACAGTTAAAGTAGGATAGTGGTTCAGGCCAAAAATATGGTTTTAACATTGCTGCCAGTTATGACAAGTGATATATGCATCAGTATATTCCTTTGTTTAGCAAGCTCATATTTGTATACTATATCAGTTGATTGCAACTAGTACAGTCCACGGCTTGATCATAGCATTTCCGTGTGTATGATATTCACCATGAGCAACACATATATAACTGCATGATTGCAGATACAGCTCAGAAGAGTGCGAGTATAAGATAATATCATGACCATCTAGTATCTGATATAGCTGCCATCCCATAGCCATATTGCATTGGTCCATACAGAAATACAGTAAGGTCACCATGTACTAGTATGTTATCCTAACTGCCTCCAGTGACATGTGTACAGGGACATAGGATGCTTGTAACTCCAGTGTTGACAATACTATTTCAACTGTAATGTCACATGAACAATGCATTGCATCTCCATTCATCCGTGTGGATTTTGTCATGTATGATTTTATGTAATTATACAAATACATATTTCATGCATTTTGCTCTGCCTTGCATCTGCATTGCATGTCTGTCTATCTGTGTCTCTCTGGCTCATCATGTGCATTCTATACAGTCATATTGAAAACTTCCAGATGGTGTGCATAGTACGGTGTGTATTCTGCACTCAAAACTCTCTGTAAATCATTGGATGGGATCAGTGCTCTACTCCAGTTAGCAAATTCAGAATTCTGAATATGATGCTTACTGTCTCATTATAAGTGATTACTATTCGTACCTGTTATGATATAAATATATACACACAGGCATATAGAGACTGTGGCATATAAAGCAGTTGCATTGTCAAACAGCAACAAATGCATATTACTGGAATATACAGGGCAGTCAAACTGTACTACCATGGCTAGAGAGGCCTATCTGTGCCTACTGTAGAGTGCAGACCACCAAACCACTGTATTAAAAGCATAATGGTAAGGTAACCAGGCAGATCTTTGCCCTTCTTCTCATACATGTACCGCTGCCTATGTTAATGTTATATCTGTGTAATTTTGCATAGGGAAAGCTGTGACAGAACTATATGTGCACAGATACAAATCACTGCTAAAAGATATTATTAACTGTTCCTCAGTGTGACTCCCCAAATCATGTAAAAATGCAATGCTATGTTATTTTATGCACAGAGTGGAAATCTATGACTGTGCACATAATATTGTGTGGATAATACTGTGGCCCCATGTATGCCTTTGGTCATATGTAGATATACATACATACACATATAGGTGCATATAGGTGGGTGCACAGGGCTGACCTTAGGCTGAAATCACCTAAGGTAGTCTCCACACTTAAAAGAACTGTAGCTAAAAAGTTTTCACTTTGAACATCAAACTCAAAAAAGTGCTCTTCAACTTAAAGCTGCAGCAAACTACTTGCTACAAATGTAACTACCTCCATGCTATAGTCAATCTGCCATGTACACTGAGCTCTTTAACAATTTATCTGTGACCTCATATGTAATAACAACATTTGTTATGATACCAGCTTTTTTTAACAATAAAACACTGGTATATTAACAAATGCAGGTATTATACTACCCCCCCCCCCCCCCCCGATCAGAATCTGCAGATTGCAACCCATGAGTAAGAGCTTCAGGACAAAGAAAAAAGGACTTCACTTTGAAGATCAAAGGAATATAGTCACTAATACCAGAATTTAGAGTTTCATGTCAACTGATGCAAAATCTGCTATTCTCGTAACTTTTATAAGCAAATTGAAATAATATTTAAAAATGAATCTGATTTCAAAAATTTTTTCCCATTATTTTTGCCTTAATTAATTTGTCTTTGTTGACCTGGAAAGTCTGGCTTGTCAAAGTCCATCTTCAGCAGAGACCCATGTAGAAAACATCCAACAGATACTCATGATGACAAAATATTTTTTTACAAAAATGCATTACATAGATAGCTCTTAAGACATCCAGATATAATAAGGTAATTGTTCTGTATTACTTTGACAGTTCTTAAGACATCTAGATCCAAACAGGTAATTGTTCTGTAGTATTTCTTCTCTTGTGACAGTCTGCATTATATTAAATTACAAGTTTAAAATATGTAGCATGCAAACAGTTCCCATGCAATATATGTGACAAGCAGACATTAAATATACCTTATAAGGTGGAGGTTCTTAGGTTCATAGGTAAGTTTTCAGAAATCAGTTTGTAGACTATTTTAAGCCTAGCCAAAAAACACTATTCAAAAGTTCCCACTAGGAGGGCAAGACAAGATAGAATGGAGGAGTATTTGAGGCTGCCAATCCAATTATCAAGGTTTGCCTTGCAGGTGTCAAGTGCGCTATTTGGCTTGACATAGTTGGGATGTTTATCTGCTGATGAACATTAGTTCTGCAAAAGAATAGGGCTGGATCTTTCATGTTTCAAAATGCTAGGCACAGATCAAAACAGGGGCATTTGTAAGAGACAGAGTACAGAGAAAAGACTGCCATTCTCTCTTGATAGCTAAGGTTTTTGAGACCACTGATTCTGACATCTCTCAAGTTGTGTGATATGCTTTGATAGATGCATGCCAAAAGGTATATTATATTCAATAACGTGTCTGTTAAGATTTAAGTAAAGGATAATTAAGACTTCTTTGATCTAATGGAGATGTCTTTGGAGGTTAGATTGGCCAGATGAAAGGCTTTCTGAAATTCCATGGAGATGTGATGGTCAAATGATAAGTAATTATCAAAAAAGTGCTTAGATACCTTATAACAGTGTCTGATTGGTGGGTTGCATCTCCTATATGGTAAGTGAAACTGTTTTACTTAACAAACTGAAGTATATTTTACACTTAATTTGAGAACATTGTCCTTGACCCATTTGTTAACATGCCCTTACCCACATTGGAGCAATTGTGAATCAGTTGAAGATTGAATAACAAACCTGATTTACAGTCATCTGCAAACTTAGTTAACCATGGACCAGGAGTGCTGGCCTGAAGGTCTGAGAAATATATGCAAAATAGGAGAGGGCCCAAAACAGCCCTGCGGTACATCACTGGTAACCTTTTTGCAAGTGGCATCAGGCCACTCAGGCACAGCAGAAAAGCTAAATAAACTGTGAATAAACCCCCATTGTTATCTGCTGGATTGCCAACTGGCTCACAGATAGGATGCAGATAATCAAAATAGGGGAAGTCACCTCCACAAAGAGACCGGTCACAAGTGGAGTCCCCCAGGATTCTCTTTTGGGACTTTTCATGTTTGACATCTAATTTTTTGAAGTAAAAGTTAATACCAAAGAGCTTTGGCTGACTAAATTTGCAAATGACTGTAAGCTATTCACTGAATCCCTATATGACTTAAACATCCTGCAGGAAGGTTTGTCTCAAATAATTAACTGCTATCAAAATCATGGTGTGACACTAAATACCACACTAAAAATACACTCCTAAGAGCTGAACCATGTATTTGGGATTTGGAGACTTACAAGGACAGTGACCCAACGTTTGACCAACATATGTCTGTTGTTGCAAGAAAGTCCTTCTATATTACATAAACAAAGGGATTGTGTATAGATACAGGGATGTCATTGTCCCCTTTACTTAGCATGCATTAGTTCAGTCATTGAATTTAATGCCCCCTTTGGCATATATCTGTCCAGACACATATAACAACTGAAACACCCACAGAGATACCCTGCTAAAAGGATATAAGGACATGTCCTACATGGACTAGCTCAAAGCTCTGTCACTATACTCAGTATCCTACAGACTGCTGAGTGGTGACCTGTGTCTGTCATACAAGGCATCCTCGGTTCCAGTACTGATGGATTTACTGGACATCAGCAAGTCAAATGGCAACAGAAATACTCAGTCTTCCACAACAACAACAAAACAGTTTGGAGGGGCAGGTGTAATTTGCAGAGGATACTGCTGCTATGGAGCAGACTCCCTATCATCATAAAACAGAGTTCATCCCTGTCCATTTTCAAGTGCAGTTTAGATCTGTGGATGGGAAACAGAAAATTTCCCCCTTGAGTACCCTCAATACAAGTAATGGACAGCTGCACCTTCTAAATGCTTTATTCCATGAATGGATCCCCTCTAATTATCTATGATATGATATGATCCCAGTTATTCTTGTTAGGTGTAATATATAATTATCGACCATGGGTGGGTAAGGCCAGTCTATAACCAAATAGGACAGGTTATTTCAAGCATAAAAATAGAAACTGGCTAGGCTTAAAACAGCAAGCAATGCCAGCCTACTCCTTACCTAAGAACCTATCAGCAACCACATAGAGTCTGACAAACAACCATTTAGCTATCCACTGCACAATATAAGGATCAATATGCAGATTTACAAGTCTATCAATAATGCCTCATGGGAAATAGTGTCAAAGGCCTTGGCCAGACCTAGATATGCTGTAGGTACTGCTTAACCTCTATCCACTTTGGTTACTCTTTCAAATCAATTAATGAGGTTAAACAGGCATGACTTCCTTTGGCAATTGCAGCCCATGAGCATGGAATGAACTGATGAATAAGGAATAAACAAAACTGAGGAAAGGAGTGGGAAAGGTTAGTTGGAAGGCAGATGATGGTTAAAGCTAGAAGACAGAGAACGGCACTGTATAGCTGATTAGTCAAGGATACTGGAGTTAAGAATAGTAGGGTACATGCTGACATACGACCTGGTTATAAGAGAGTGCTGGAGAGTATTTGAAGGAGATGAATACATTTGGAAGGTCATTAAGAAAATGAAATGTAAAGTGAGGGTTAAGATAAGAAAGAAATTGAAAAGAAGAAGAAACATTTGTTGTACAGAAGAGGACACAGGTTATAAAGGGATAGGGGGTGTGAGCTGGCAAAGGAAAATGGAGTTACTAAAATGAGGAGCATGTGTACAACCACATGTGCTTTAGTTATTTTAGCAGGGGCTTGAAAGCAAAGAGTTTCATGGGCTGTTTTAGGTATGTTGGAATGGTATTCATAGGTCCCACAGCTTAGATACATAATGGGAGTACAGTGAGTCACCTGCTGAGTTATTAGACTTTGTTGTGATTACTAAGAGTTTATTGTTTGAGAGAAGGACTCTACCTGGAGAGCAGTGCTAATTTTCTGGTGCATGTGCAAACATTGTGTGCAGTTATAAGTTATAAGAATCTTAAATAGTTGAATAGCTCAAGCCAATTTAGCTGTTTCAGGGCTCTGCAGTGATGAGTCCCGTGGATAAGGCTGGTAGCAAATGTGGCTACTTTATAGTAACAGGAAGAGAGTTTAGCTTTTAGTGTAGTATTTAGAATTGTAAGAATAGGTGAATCATACAGCAGGGAGGGAAGAAGGTAGGTAGATGCTAGTTTTTGTCTTGCATTATATGTCAGGTAGTGGTTGGATTTATAGAGGAAGCCAAGTTTCTGGTGTGTTTTTTAATTAGTTGCAATATGTGATGGTCAAATTCAAGGTTATTATAGATTAAGATACTCAGAAGTTTTGTTTGCATAGCCGGCCTTAGGCATAGGGCAACTAGGTGGCCACCTAGGGCACTGGTCTAGCAGGGGTGCTTTCCAGGACTCTGGATGGTATAGGTTGACCAGATGGCACCAGGTGGTGTTGGGGAGCACTGTGGAGAATTTTTGCACAGGGCACCAGTTAACCAAAGGCTGGTGCTGTTTGAGTTACATTTTCAAATTTTGTATTGCTGGATGAAGTTATTTTAAAAGATTGTGCTTCAATCTGATTTTTTTTAGCAGCAAAGAGAGCATTAGTTTTGTTTTTTCACAATTTAAAAATAAATTTGCACATTTTAGCCATGTTTTTTAAACAGTGAAAGAATTTCCACATTTTGTCCAAACTTCTTAAGTAAAGAGGTTGAGAGGTACTGCTGTGGTTGGTAGATGCCCACAGTACAGCATTTGTTTCAGTCTCTGCATTTCTGAATGTTGGAAGAGAACTGAATTTTGATTCTATCTTAAGTAACGAGGTTGAGAGGTACAGCTGTGGTTGGTAGCTGCCCACAGTACAGCATTCGTTTCAGTCTCTGCATTTCTGAATGTTGGAAGAGAACTGAATTTTGATTCTACTTGCTGTCACTATCAGCAATGAGCTGCTTGCTTTGGCACTTGATTTGTATTTTCTGTATCAGTCACTCCCAGGCTGCTACATGGTATATATACACCCAGATGACCATCAGTGTTTCCAAAATCTACACTGGCACAATACCCATTACTTATGCTTGTAAATATATCTATAGGTAATACTCACCTATTTTGAAATGTAAACTTCTTGTAAAACAGCTATATGCTTTTCAGCTGTTCTCTCTAAATTTATATATTTGTTATTATATTGTTTAATTTCAACTGTCTTAGTAATTTATTTTTTTTAAATTTCCACCTCCTAAATCTATCTCAGTGTGCTCTAAAATTGAAAGAAGAGAGACTTTATGGCAACTGCGACTGGGAGCAGATAGTCCCCCAGGCCTAAATTAAGTTATAAACATTAAATGTTTTTTAGCAGATAGAAAGTTGGCTATCTGACATTTTAACAAATATCCAGTATGTTCTTTTAAATTAATTGTGTCTTAATTAATTGTATAATTTATAGTAAGTGTATTTTTAACATTTATAAAGATGGTTTCTTTAATTTTTTTACATTTTTGATTAAGTCTTTTTGATGAAAGCATCAATAAAGTCTTTATACACTAATTTGGAGGTATTCTTCTGGGTTCTACAGTGATTTTTTTAGTTATTTGTTTTTGGTTCACTGTTAGTCCGCTTTTGGTTTGATATTTGTTTTATGGCAAGTTTCTCAGAAGATGACACACTGGATCTCACTCTGCATTCTGTGCCAGGTAGCCAAGTTCCACTCATGGAGGAGATGGTGAAAGTTTTAAGTGAATTATAGAAGTCTGTGTCTTATCTTACAATGAGATTGAGTCAAAGTAAGACTGGTGGTGGTGAAAATAGTACTGTGTATAGCCAAAATCTCAGTAAACCTGCTCCTTCAAACAAGCATTCTACAGAGTAAATTAATTCAACCAAAGGGCAAGGGCGCCCGCAGGCAGGTGCAAGGGGGTGCACTTGCACCCCCCTGGAATCGGCTGAGCGTTTCAAACAGTTTTTTTTTTGTGGCTGAGTATCAAACAGTTTTTTTTTTTGTGGCTGAGTATTTCAGTGTTATTTTATGTGCGTTCTTCTTTAAGAAGATCGCGGGTAGGCGTGCTGACATCATCACGGGAGCTATGTGAAAGCGAAAGCATAGACAATCGGCTGAGCATTTCAGTGTTATTTTCGCGGGAGCTATGTGAAAGCAAAAGCATAGACAGGATATTTGAGCGGGAACAGATGATGGGACCCGTTCAGGTCAGACGGATTATGCAGGAACAAAAGATGGGACCCGTTCAGGTAGTGTGTGTGTGTGTGTGTGAAATGCCCCAGGTGTACATGGTGGTGGGTAGAGAATAAGGCTTGAACCCTGTACCTTGGGCCCAAGGGGCAAGAGCCTGAATTCCCTACCCACCACCATTTGTAAAAATATTTCAGGATTTTCCCTGATACCTTTTCTGTTCCTCATAAAATCTGTGGTTTCTGCATTTGTGTCCTTGTTGCCTGACAGCTAAGTGTTATTATTTGGTTATATTCTTGGCTGTCTGGAGTGTTTCTCCCTGGGCCTCTGCTAAAAAAATTAGCTTTTTTGTTTTCAAAGTCAGACTTTCCTAGTTAATAAATGTAAATGGACACATTTCAATGTTGGACTTCTTTTCTTCAGAAAGTGTATGGTAATAAAAGCAAGCTTTTATTCTAGCAATTTTCTAAGTGTACAAGATGGATATTTGAAATGTATCCCTGTGTTTGGGACTGTATTCCCCCCATTATTGGCTTCATCCAGGTTTTGTGCTAGGGTTGAGAGTTATGGTAAGAATTGAATTCACTGAATATGTTTGGGGGCTGTATTCACCCAGTATTGACTTTGTTCAGGTATTTATTGGCTTCATCCAGGTTTTTTGCTAATGTTGAGAGCTATGGTAAGAACTGATTTCACTGAAAATGTTTGGGGGCTATATTCTCTCATTGCTGGCTTTGTCCGGGTGTTATTTGCTAAGAGGTTGAGAGCTATGGTGAGAACTGAATTCACTGAATGTTTGGTGGTTGTAGTCACCCATTATTGGCTTTGTTCAGGTCTTTTGTGCTAAGAGGTTGACAGCTGTGCTATGGTGAGAACTGAATTCACTAAATGGTAAAGTTTCAGTCTTCCTCTTTCACAAAACAGCTGATTTGGCGTAGTGGTATGTTGCTTTGACTTTTGCATGGGGTCCTCTGGGTTCAAGTCGTGGCAGTGAAATGTATGGTGGTAATGCAGCATTTTATTCTAGCAACTTTCGAACATTATACAAGCAATGTTTAAAATGTGTCCCTGTTGTTTGGCCTTTTGCCCCAATAAATTTCGACTTTTTCCAGATTTCTTGTGCTGCAAAGTTCAGAGATACAGCTGAGTGTCGAGTAGATTTTACAAGGAGCTGAGAGCTGCAGGGGAGCAAAAGTTTAGTGCTGATTATGTTTAGTCTGCTTACATTAATAGCACAACAGATAGTGTACTTGCTTTAGATGCTGAAGGCTGTGGGTTCTACTCCCAGTAGGTAAATGCATTGCTGATGCTGTATTGTGTTGTAAAGGGGTGGATGCTGCAGTCCTTTTGGCAAAGATACCTAGTAACTATGAACCTGTTAACAGTTTGCTATCCATTCTCTATTGCGGTATTACTAGCTTTTCATTTTACTGCATGCAACAAAGGCAATTTATTCTTCAAGGGTAACGGCACTTTATTTGTAGATTAAACAATGACATAAAGTGTTTGCTAGCAGCAACCTCTATTAGTTACAAATTTCTTCAATGTGGATTTTACTACAGAGATTGTGTATTTTTACTGATACTGGTGGACTTGAGTAGACTTTATGATGGAAATGTTCTGAATTGGGCAATTTTGTCATTGGTGGATGCTTTTGTTTCTTTGTTTACTGGAAAAATTTCAAAACAATAAATTTAAAATGCCCTTTAACAACTGTATTGTACAAGGAATATAATGTAATGCAGTCAGGAAGGTGCATCAAAGAGCATGTGTATGTTATGTTCGAGGGGCCTATGATTTTGAAGACAGCCCAGAGTTAATATTTGCAATTGGCAAAGTGTATTTTCTCTGAAAGTGGGTTTCGTGCTGTTTCAATGCATGTGAGTTTCAAGGGCAGAGAAGTATTAATGTCAGTCTATTTTCATTGAGACTGCATTGCTTTAACAGATATGTATTAGGGTTTGTGCTGTAAAATGCAAAATAACTTTCAAATGAAATCCTAAATCATCGCAGAAGTAAAGCAGTATGCACATTAGTGTTTATGGTAAATGGGGCAAAATAACCAAGGAATGGGACATTGGAATGGCTGCAGGGGGGGGAGGCTCCATTTGACCATGATTTTGTGAGGGGGGTAGCAAACTCAGACAGCCCCGGTTGAACTATACCTCTCAGTTGTCCATATCTTTGCAGAATTAATAGATATTTGCTGCTTATTTTGGTTTGTTTCTCAAAATTTGTGGTTTTCTAGCAAATCATTTAGGAATGAAGCCATTAAATGACAGACATTGAGTTTCAGATGTCATAACCTTCAGAAAAATGCATGCTAATGCAAGACTGTCTAAGTTTATACAAGAGCAATTTTTAGTAGTGTTTCTGTTCCCCAATATATTTGGCCTTGTTCAGATTTCCTGCATTAAGAGGTTGAGAGGTACGTGCAAATCACTTTGTAGATTAGGAATATCCAAACATCTCAATTGTCCCCAATTCTGGCTCAAAATGTTGCTCTCCCCTAATAATGCCTCCTCCAAAATGGCAATTTTGGAAGAAAATGTGGAGGGTTTACAATTATAACTGTAATGATCAGTTGTAGATTACCTTTATTTCAGAAATGCATGTGGATGCTCTTATTTTCTGCTTCAAGTTAACTGTTAATATTAAAAAGGTGTCCCTTTTTTGACAGGTATTTTTGCATCACATTTTGGTCTGTTTTTCATAAAATTGTGGTTTCTGGCAAATTAGTGGCAAGTCATTAAAGATTGAAGTTAGAAAATAATGGCAGACATTTGAGTTTCAGATTTTATACCCTTCAGAAAATGTGTACTAATGCAAGATCTACCTGTTCTATTAAGTTAATAAGAGCAATATTTAAAAATTGGCCTTATTTTTGGGCCTGTGTCCCACTTCTAGTTCTATGTATGGCTTTGTCCAGATTTCTTGCTCTGAAGTTGAGAGGTAGGAGTGCCAGAGCCTTCAAATTATGACATACTTATTGCACCCCAGCCCCCATTGTAGTGGCTCGGGATGTGTCCAAGGAAGGCAAGAAGCAGTTATGCAGTATGTGCAGAGTATTCCCCCATCCAAGGTAGATCACAAATATGACCGTGGCTTTTCATCTGTCCTTGATTTTGCAAAATGTTCTGGTTTTCTATCAGATTTTTATACTGTTGATTTATACTTCTTATTATTCAGGAACTGCATGCTATCACAGTGTCCTGTTGCTCTGTTTAAGTAGCCATGGTTTAATGAACATCAGGTAAGCTTGTCGGAGATTGTAAGATGCAAGTAAGCTTTAGTAAGCATATTGTTAAAGAATTGCTAGCATTGAAAGCCTTTTCGTTGCCATGCAGAGAATATTTACATAGCTAGATAATGTATAAGCCTTGGGTATTGAAATGCATATGACAGTATTTGTAATAAAAGGACAGGATTACAGTATTTTCAGAAGCTCATTACATTTTATTGGAGACCAGTGTCTTATAGCAGTGTCTGTGTGTTAGTACACTTGTAGTTGGGTGGCTTTAATGGTATATGGTAAATAAGCATTGCTACCTTACTTAAAAGCCAAGCCCTGCAACAACTAGCTCCACAATGAAGTCAAAACACAATAGCTCTGGTGGGTAAATGTACTCTGTAGTAATCAAAAAGGCAAATGTTTGAAATAACTACAGCTTATGTGCAAACACAATAGGTAGTGATGAAACAATGCTCTGCTAAAAATGCTTTAATGCTCCACATTGCTGAGCTGCAATCACTAGCTACCAGGATTTCACCCACTTCAGATCAAGCACGGTGCCGTTCAGTGCAACCTTCCCAGAACTAATTCAAGTCTGACCAGAATTATTTGGTGTGTGTATAAGAGGGAGGTAGCATACCCCTCAGCTGTCCAGATTTTTGCCCCATATTCCTCTTAAAAGGATTGAAGTTGCTAAATAATGAGACATTTCAGTTTTAGATGTCATGTCATTTAGAAAAATGCATACTAACACAAATCCTGTTACTCTTGCAATTTTCTGAGAGCCATATTTATAATTTGTCCCTATTTATTTTAGGCTTTGTCAAGATTTCTTGCACTAAGGGTGAAGCCTTGAGGGGTGTGGTATCTTTGTAAGAGAGAGAGAAAGTGAGATGCCCAAGTTAGAGTTAGCAGGTGGAATTTTCAAGTGCATTTTCAAGGAACTGTGAGTTTTAAGGAAGCAAAGTTCACTGCTGCTCATGCCAAGTCTATTTACAATGTGCAACCATTTTGTTTAGCAAATGGTATCTCTATTGTGGTATAAAGTTTTAAAGCTATGTTAGTAGCACCACAAGTAGAATACTTGCATCTTAATGTAAAGGCTTGAGGTTCTATTCCTACAGCATATACATTTGTATGCTGCAGTCCTCAGGATGTCCTCCTTTGGATGAGATACCTAACTATGAACCTGTTTTTCAGCTTGTCATCCATTTTCTATTGCAATATACCAGCTTACCATTTTTAATTTAACATAGGCAATTTATTCTTTGACGGCAGCAGGCACTGAATTTGTAGAAACACTGAAATATACAAGTGTTGCTGTATAATACAAGGGATATAATTCAATTATATATTATAATTAATACAATCGGGTAAATCAAATAACTTTTGCATGGCCCTAACTGTGCGCAAGGAGCCTTTTGCTTGAAAACAGTTCAGAGGTAAATAACCTGCCACTGGCCAGATGCATTTTCTTTGAATGTGGGTTTCAATGCCGTTTCATTGAATGTGAGTTTCAAAAGTAGAGAAGCTTTAATGCCAAGTCTGTTTTCATTGCAAGACTATTGCTTTGTTTAGGTTTAGTAAATGTATCAGTGTTTGGGCTATAATGTTTGAAATAAAAGTTGTAAATTTAAATCCAACTGCCTGTAATCATTGTAGAACTAAAGCATAACACAGTATGCACACAGATTTGAATAGTGTCTACAGTAAATGGGGAGAAATAGCCAAGTAATGGGACACTGGAATGGCTGTGTGGGCGGGGCTTGGGTGGGTGGACTTGGGCGGGGCTGTGTTGGCAGGGGGCGGGGTGAGCTATGTGGGTGGGGCTCTGGGTTTGCACCCCCCTGCAAAAAATCCTGCGGGCTCCCTTGCCAAAGGGGTACTGTATAAAGATGTTTCCACAGCTTTAAATTATTCTTGTAACCTGTTTCATTCAAATATAACTGATTGTTCTAATTCTACAACAAATGAAACTGAGGATAACCTGTTTGAGCTTGAAAAAGGTCTCAGGAAATACAGGTCATTAGGTATGAAAAATAAATATTTTGAACATTGTGTCACCAATAATATAGTACCTAAAGGGTTCAGATTTTTTAAGGCTCCGAATGGAGTACATGAGGATGACCCTTTCTTTCAAGAACTTATTACATTTTTTAACAAAGCAGGTTTGGAGTTTCTGAGGCTCTTGGTTCAGCGTAACAGCAAGAGCATAGAGACATTAAAAAGTGAATTAGAGGCACTTGATAATAATTTTACAGATGTTTCTGCTGACCACAATCATCAGTCAGATAATTATATTCAAGTGCTAAACTCTGTTGAAAAATATGAGCAGTTAATAATACAACGAAAAATGAGGAAAATAGAACATGACCTTAAAGAGTATAATTAGGGTATTGCTTATTTATTAAACCCTGATAAAAAGCAGTTATGTTCAAATATAAACTCTTTCAAGCAGTCATGCAGTTCTGTGGTGAAAGCCAAGACTGGCCCTTTAATTCAAGGTAACAAGCAGGTTACCAGTGTGATGACTGCTTCAGAATCTTTACGTCACCACCAAGGAAGTTCTAGCATGCAGGACAACAACGGAGCAATTGGTGGAACTATTAATACCGCAAACAAAACGTTTGTGAATGGCAGTTCTAATTCAAAAAACTTGAAGGAAACTACAAACAATAAGATGCCGAAACAAACACAAGGAAGGAGTCAGTTTCAGAAGTAAACAGCTTTAGTGTTCCTGCTGTTTCAGTGAGTACTACGAGTAAAATATATAATTTAGCTGACTTGACTTTGACCGAATCTCAGCTACAAGTATTGTAGCTGGGTTTTAATTTCATTCCCAGTAAGCAAGCTAATTTAACTCAAACTTTGCTCAAGTTAAAACTTTATACAAGAAAACTTAATGTAATGTATATTTTGAAAGCTGTGCAAGTGAATATTTGTAATAATATAACAAAACCTTCAGTATACAATCTTACATTATACAACACTTTAAAAGTGTTTGAAACCTTTTGTGAGAGAGACATTAGGTCTATTGCTAATACTAAAGCAAGTTTTTCTTTCTTTAATTTAGCCAATATTGACAGAAAAATACTGTTGGATTTTAAAGAAGAATGTGATTTACGCTTTATGCAAGCTGACAAAGGGGGAGGGATGGTTGTAATGTATACTCATGATTACAATGTTGCCATGGAAAACATGTTAAGTAACACAAATGAATATCAAGAGGTTAACATGTTGCAAATTGAAAGAAGTAATAGATAATGTTAAATATTGTTTATATCAATGTTTCATGAATGGTGAATTTTTTTTAGACTTGTATAATTTTCCATCTGTAGAAACACCAGGATTAGGTGTTTTATTTGGTATAATTAAGATTCACAACCATTCCTTACATCCACCATTCCGACCTACTGTTTCAGCAGCAGGCAGTGTCATGGAGGGTATTTCATTATACTTGGATAGTTTGCTGAATCCACTTGTACAAGAGCTACCATCCTATATTAAAGATTCTTGGTCTTTTTTAGACCAAATTAGGATGTGTTTTAAGAGAAATAATTTCACAGAATTAGATAAAGAAGTTTTTTTTCTGATGACAATTGATGGAGTTTCTTTGTACACATCCATTCCTTTGCTAGAAGGCATTGAATATGTCTCCAATGTTTTGTATAAATATACCAAATGGAATGATTCTAGCATAAAAACATGTATATAGTTGATGGAACTATTATTAGAGAATAATTATTTTCTATTTAACAATACATTTTACAAACAGCTGCGAGGTGTGGCAATGGGAGCTACTGTAGCCCCAGCATATGCAGGATTAGTTATGGGATGGTGGGAGAAAGAAATTTTACCTACAGTAATATCACAATTTAAAGTTATTTTTTACTGTAGGTTTATTGATGATTTGTTTATCATCATAAAAGGACCTGTGGAAAGTCATGAATTATTTTTATCTGCGTTGAATTCCAGTAATGATTTTCTAACATTCACATTGGGAGATGTAGGACAGTTAACTATCTGGATGTCGAATTAACTTGGCATGGACACTTCTATAATTTTTCTAGTAACATTTACTGGAAAAAGATATATAGTAGTAATTATTTACATTATCAATGTAACCATCCACATTTTATGAAACAAAACATCCCAAAAGGGCAGTTCATTAGAGCTTCACTCATGATTAGTAAAGATGCTGATTTTTTCCAAGAAGTAGAACACATAACTCATTGATTTTTACAGAGAGGTTATTATAAAGAATTATTGGATAAAATTGCACTTGAAATAACTAACAGATGTACAACTGATTTTCCTCCCATTTTGATTAAGGGTTAATGAACAAAGAAAATGTTACATCTATTAAGTCCACTCCCAGATATGTTATAGAAATGTCGGTTGACAGCAGAAAAGTCATTTCTGTTATAAATAACAACTGGAAAATCATTTCAGGTAATAGTGATTTGAAAGAGATTTTAGGAAAAATGTCTAAATTTGTACACAAAAAAGGAAATAATAATATTAAAGTTATTTTGGAAAATAAACAAACAAAGGTTAACACTTTTATTTCCCAAAAACCTAAAGGAATGTACAAATGTCAGGAATGTAATGTTTGTAGGTACGTACATGAGGGACCTCACATTTATCTTGATTTTTTGAAATACACTATCCCAGTCCCAGGTACATTCAACTGCAGTACCTCTAATGTAGTATACATATCTCTGTGCTCAGGATGTTCTGCATATTATATAGGAATGACTACAAGGAATTTTTATGCTACAAAAATTTAAAAAAATGATAATGCGTTGTATAGGTATTCTGTTAGCTGTCGTTGTTGTGTCTTTCGGCTTTTCCCGGTTAGGGGTCGCCACAGCGGAACTCCGGTCTGCTAATGACTGGCAGTAGATTTTTCCATGCCGAGTCGCCAGCCCTGATGCACAACCTTCAATGAAGGTACGCCCATTCATGCATGTCTCCACACAGAAGATGCTCTAGCTTTGAATCGAACAGGA
>NC_056726.1:1293856387-1293968887 GCF_019279795.1 Protopterus annectens | reverse complement strand
CCTCTTTTACATTCTTACCAACATCCTCCACACATTTGTACATCAGGCCTGCCTAATACAGCATGTATATGTATTTTAAAAAAAAATGGTAAATTATCACCTGCAGGAAGAACTCCTATCCCACCCACAACATGGCTTCTGTCTTTCCCATAGTAGCATACCGCTCAACCTCTTGGTGCAAAAAGTCTGGACAACGCCTTTCAAAATGGGGAGACAACACACCAAAAATAGGGACAGATTTTAAATTGTGCTCATATAAATTTGGAAAGCTGCTAGAATAACATAATTGGTCTTAGCATGCATTTTTCTGAATGATATGAAATCTGAAACACAAATGTATATCATTATTTAGTCACTTCAGTTCTCATATCATCCCAGTCATTTGCCAGAAAATCACAAATTTTATGGGGAACAGATTAAAAAATATGAGGCAAAAATCTGGACATTCTACAAAACCTTGTAAAGTTGAGAGGTATGCATAGTAGTAACACTGCACTTCTAACCTATATAGATACTGTCAATAAAACCAGAGACAATGACAAACTAGTCTCCTTCTTATTTTTAGAGTTGTCTAACTCCTTTGACAGTTTGTTACAACAGGCCTGTATTTCAAATGTCCTCATTAGGTCTCTCTTCCTCCCTTCTATGGTTCAATAGCTACCTATCTAGTAAAATGACATTCCTTTCTTTTTCCTTACCTCCCAGTCACCACCACCAGTGTACCACACACTTCTATCCTTAGTCCCCTCCTCTTTAGCATTCTCATTAACACCCTCCACAAATCCACACAACAGGCCTCCCTAATATAGTACAGATGTGTGCCACTTAACGTTTACCAGTAAAATGTTCAACCACATTTACATCCATACTGTGCTAAGTGGACATAAATGCGATTGGCTGTTGTGCAGATGGACATTAAGCGAAGCACAATACAAAGTATAGGGTGTTTGCTTAAAATCCACACTACTTAACATTCTAGGGGATAAAACATATCCTGGACATTAAGTGGTGCACACCTCTACACAGGTGATTTCACACTCATTTGTATATCTGGCAACATGACACCTCTCCAGAAAATTACTCAGGAAGCTTTAACAGTGACTGAAATATGGCTTTGTAACTCGCAACTCATGCTCAACTCTAAAAAAAAAAAAAAAAAAAAAAAAAAAAAACTACTACTTTTCCCCCCAAATAACCTCTCCCATGAAAAAACACAATCTAAAGTCCTCCATTTGTTGATGCTACAACCAATGCTAGTGGATTATAATCTTAAATTCATCCTGCATATACAAAATCGCATACAAAAAAATTCATCAAAAATGAGGGATGCTTTATAAATACAGTTTGTCACCCACGCGATTAAAGCTAGACTTGCCGGTACTTATCTGCTCCCCACACTTCTTTAGGGTGCTTCCATCCTTACTAACCTTCAGGCATCACAAAAATCAAAACTTGAACAGTGCTGTAACAAATACACCACCACTGTAGAATGCTAAAATGCCTACATCGGTTAGAACTTCCCCGTCAACTAACATATTCACAGCTTCTTACCACCTATAAAATTATTCAGAATGCATCTGGTTGTCCAGTACTAAATAACATTTTTACACAACCATGTTCTCAGTTGGTCATTACAATCCAGTGACCAAAAACTCCTGTCTGTCCACAAACTTATCAAATCTGCTGGCCATTGTCTGTACTCGTACCATGTTACTAAGGCCTGGAACTCCTTATCTGTATCCATCAGGTCAGTATCCTCCCTCCCATCCTTCAAAACCATTCTAAAAGACTTCCTTAGCAAAAGCTGTCTCTGTTCTTACTCAACACCAGGATAAACCATATCCCTTAATTTGAACAAATGCCTATTCATTCCTCATATCTCATTATTCTCCCTTCTTCATGCACTTCTTTACTTCTATCAATTTTTCTCCCGTCTTCTCCTTTAAATAGACCATACGTTTGCTTTTCTCTCACTTTGTACGATAATTCCTCTTTGTATTATACTAACTTACCTTTAATATCTCTATAAACTGTCTGAAATTTATCTATTAAATCATTGTCATATAACTTGTATCTGTTTTCATACTATGATTTAGTAAAATTATTTTAAATTGTAGCTGTGTTTTTTGTATTATTTTTAAAGATTGTAAAATTATTGTTCTTAAAATGTTTTGTAATACTTTGGAGCTTTTCTCCCCAGACCTTCACTACGAATGGTCTTCTATCCAGTTTGACTTTCCTTGTAATCAAATATCAGTTGATATTAATATATTAATTACATGCTATTTTGTGTTGTTGCACTGTCTACCATGCTTTGTTGTGGATGCTAGCATAATAGAGTGCTCTGTATTGGGTAGATTTCTCAGTGACATATGGCAAGGGATATAACAATGCAACAAAATCCAACCCTCCTAATGTTCATTGTCAGGTTCATTGAAGGGTAGGCCTACAGATGGGTTTGAAAGGACCGGTACACCTACCAGCCATGGTTATGAGGGCATGTGGAGTGCATATTGTCTGTATTAGAATGTGAATTGTGTTTGCTTCTTTCAGCTGTATGGTGCATCTCTGTTATGGAGTTATCAGCTGTATAATGCGTCTCTGTAAGGTAAACAAGTATTGCATATTCAGTCATTAGTGTACCAACTTATTCGTACTATACAGCTATTACTATTGTTGCATGTGCGGATTACACATGATACTATGCCTCAATTTTGCATATGCAGATTACCCATGATACTATGCTTCAGACAGCTACATCTATTGTGGTAATAATTATCACAATTTTACATGGTGAAACACTACATTTACATTCATATGACTCATTTATATTCAAGTAGAACTGTGTAGTACATTAAGGTAGGTTGGCTTTTTGTACCTCAAAATAATGCCAGCCACATAGGCAGTGTTTGTACATATATATATATATATACTTCAAAGTAGTGTGTCTGTTTGTGAATATTAAAAGTCTTTGTATAGAATATGTTATTATGTGTCTCACAGCATTGCCAGCATCAAGTTTCTTTAGTCCTATGTGTATGTGTGGACATATGTATAGCACATACTATTGGTTTAGCACTGGAAGTGATAGTTAATGTTATAAACTCACCTGTTGGTGCACAGATCTGACAGGGCTTTATGCATGTTTCTGCCATGTGTGATGGAGATGAACTATTGATCTCCAGTATGCAATTATCATAATTTGTATTATTCGATCAGGCATCTTCACTTTTCAGCTAGTACAAAACCCATAACATTTCCACAGGTATGACTGTATACATGTATATAATAGTTCCCAGTATACTGTCAGTCATGAAAGTCATTATGTCCGGTTATTGAGCTGCATGTGGACTGCTGAACGTGACGTTATATGTTCACACATGCAGATATGAGGAACACCATGATGTGTTGCATACATGGCGGGATTCAGTGTTAATTTTCTGTAGTGTATAGCCTACATTTTTCTATTACAGTGATGATCTGTGCATGGATATGTATAATGGAAAATACTGCCTTTGTTGCATGTATGTGGAAACGGGGAGACATGCACTTTATTCCTTTGTTCCTCTACACAGTCACATATTTTGAGGCAAGCAATAAATACCAAAAATGGTGTGTTTACAGAAATGTTGCCACTATAATACATGACATGACACTTGCCAATAACTATAGGTGAGGTTTTATGCCAGTGGTAATGTGCAGTCAGGGCATAAGTGTTATGCACACTATTGTATGGTATGCTATTTTACATGTTGTGCAGCTGATGTTGACATCACTGCTGCTGAAGTCCACGACTAGGTGTGCCATGCTGTACCATATTCCCAGATCACACATGTTTGCATGTATAATATTTTTACACACTATTTGCTCACTGTTGTCCTTCTGAGGCATTTGATATAGGACATATATATAGTGAAAAAAGGCTAGCTTTTTGTCACCCATATGCATTACAATGTCCACCACAGGGTGACATATGTACATGTATATTGCCTTTATTGACACTAAGAGGTTTGACACATATAATCTTGCTGAGCAGCCCTGCATTATTAAGTTGTATCCTGTTATTTACGACTGTGCAATAAGTTATTCCTCTCATGTTTGTCTCAGTACAGAGTCTGCATGTGATGACAGCTCCCCTGTACATGAACCTAGATGCTGACAGCAGACACCATTGAAAGTTGTGAGGAGTGACTCAGAGAAGCCAAAGACAGCAGCAACACCTGCACCCATGGTCATCATCTCTGCAGATGCCACTGATGTTCTCAGGGCCATGGGTGACAGGTTTCAGGAAGAGATGAAACAGGCCATCTGTGATGTCTTCCATGAAAAGATGAAGGACATGTTTTAGGACTTCTTCACGGAGATGGCTAAAGTCATGTGTCAAGCATACTTAAATGTTTTCACTGATGTTTTCTGGATGGTCAGCTGCAAGGGGGTGGTCCTTACCATGCCTAAATATTGCCTATGTGATCCCCACCCATGTTCATCTACCCTGCATACGTCTGTATGCCATATACACCCATTTTATTACACTCATGCAGTTTTGTGCTTATACCAACATAATGACCATTTCACTTCCCAAGCCTGTACATCTTTCAAAGTCACAGCAATGAAGTAATTTAAAATTATTTTTTATGTCTTCCTTAAAATAGAGCAATTATGAACTGATTTCTGCTTTATCTTTTGTTATTTATGCATTTTATTTTCTGGTTTGAGTAAATCTATATTTTTACTTTCTGCTTTGAGTAATATTTGACCTCATGTTTTTGATCATCCTGGATTAAGTGGTGACCAGCTCTAAGTGAGAGGCAGACAATTTGCTGCAGGTCTTGTTAGCATTTAGCTCATGGGCTTCATATTTCTTTGCTTTTCATTGGTTATTTTGTTTGCCAAAGCGATGGTGGAGATTGGCCTTGTCCTGTGATAAGACTCAAAAGAGACCCTCATCACAGGTAATCACTGACTTTCTGCTGGAGATTGTTTTCCCACCTAATGTCTGCTGTGATTTTAAACTTACTGCTTTTTGAGCTGCCCACCCCTACTGCACATTTGTCTTTGAAAGTTCTTCCCAGTGTCGACTCATGCATTCACAGAACACTGAAAGATCAAACTTGGAAGGCCTTCCCCATAAACTTTTAAAGTTTGAATTAGCCTCTGCTCCATATCTTTCTACTCACTGTACACTGCAATATTTAGTGTATCAATTATTCTTTTACCATCTTACTTTGCAAATCTGCAACATTTAGGACTATGACTACAAATCACTGGAGAGCCTAGGAACTGCTTCTCAGAGATCAGCTTTGGATAAGTGCTTCTGTTCTTCTCTGGAGGAACAGATACATTATATACTGTCCTTCCTAGTGATTAGCAATCACTGGGAAGCCCTGAAAGTTGCTTTTTAAGCTCCAGTTTGGGATTAATGCTACTGCTTTATTTCTAGTAAGAGAAGGAGCTGAGGGATGAGGATTCCTGTTGGTCTCAGATTGGGCAGACTGTAGAGAAAGTACAGTTGAGTACACTTACCATAAATGTAGATGTTTGAGTGTATTCACTGTTGCAGTCATCACACTTGGATTATCTGCCTGCAGGTAGCTCTCAGTCGGCCCAAATACTAGAGTCTTGTTGGGATTTTTGTGCCGGATGCTGTCACCTCATCCATGACGTTAGGTCATCAGGGGTATAAAACATGCAGCTGACGCCATTACATCAGTTTTTCTTGCCCCAGATGTCGAGCCCCCAAAATAGGAAGCAACCAAATGGTGTGGAACACCTCCAATAAAAAGTAAATACCATTTCCATAAGATATGGGCAAAAAAGAGGATAGGTAGGGTAACCAGGACTGCAACAGTGAATACACTCAAACATCTACATTTATGGTAAGTGTACACAACTGTACTATGTTCTTCATATTTCATTGTTGCAGTTATCGCACTTGGGTTGATTCCCAAAGCTGAGGATGGGTGGAGGCAGTCAAGAAGTAGTAGGGCTGGCTCGCAGGCCTTGTAAGACTGCTGTGGCAAATCCAGCTCTGGATTTAGAAAAGATAGGTAAGTAGTGATGCTTGGTGAAGGTGTGTACAGAACTCCGGGTTGCAGCTTCCAGGATGTCCCTGGTAGGGACTCCCCTGAGAAAAGCTGTAGAGGTTGAGGTAGCCTTAGTGGGATGAAGCCTGATCCCCTGTGGGGTAGGTTTTCCATGGTGTTTGTAGCAGAAATGGATGCAGTGTGCTATCCATTTAGAAATGTTTTTTGTTTTGAAATGGCCTTGCCCTCTGCCCCTGTAGCAAAGCTGACTAGCAGCTGGTCAGATTTTCTGAACGGTTTAGTCCTGTCAAGGTAGAACCTGAGCTGTCTGTGCATGTCCAAGGAGTGCAGGATCCTCTCCCCTTTATTCTGAGGATTAGGAAAAAAGGTTGGCAAATGGATGGATTGGTTTAAAGCCACACTGGATACCACCTTGGACATAAAAGATGGGTTAGTCCTGAGGGAAACCCTGTCCGCATGGAAGATAATGAAGGGTTCCACAGCCATAATGGCCTGTAACTCAGACACTCTTCTTGCTGAAGTGATGGCTAGCAGTAAGACTGTTTTCCAAGAGAGGAATTTTAACTCGGCTGTAGCAGCAGGCTCAAAGGGGGGGGGGGGAGTGTGAGCTTTTCCAGTAGAAAGTTAAGGTCCCAAGCAGGGGTGGGTGCTCTCCTTGGTGGCCTTAAGTTGTTTGCCCCTCTCAGGAAGTGTTTGATAAGAGGGTGCGAGAAGAGAGGTGGCTCAGTGTTGTAATGAGCAGAAATGGCTGAGGCATGTATCTTAATGGAGGAGGACAGGTCTTTGTGGAGTAGATCTGCTAAGTAATTCAGGATAAGAGGCAGAGAGGGCAGTGCTGTGTCCTGTCCTTTAGATTGAATCCATGAGCAGAACCTTTTCCACTTATCAGCATAGGATTTTCTTGTACTGGGTCTTCTGGCTTTAAGAATGATGTCCAGCACCTGTTTGCTTAAGGTCACTGGGGAGAATTCAAGGAATAAGCCAGGCTGCAAGATTTATGATTTGCAGTTGTGGATGCAGAATCTGTCCCTCCTGCTGAGAGAGGAGGGTTGGATTCTGGTGTAGGTGCCAGGGTGGCACTGATGTCAGGCTGCACAGGAGTGGGTACCAGTGCTGGTGTGGCCAGTCTGGGGCAATCAGAATTGTCTTTGGTCTGTCCTGTTTTATCTTGATTAATACTCTTGAAAGGAGGGGCAGAGGGGAAAGGCATATATTGAGAGATTTACCCACTGAAAATATAGGGCATCCACTTTCCAGGCCTTGCTGTGAGGATTCCTGATGCAGAATTTGCTGAGCTAGTGGTTGTAGGGGAAGGAAAACAGATCCACCTCTGGGGTCCCCCATTTCTAGATCAGAAGGTTGAAGGTACTGTGCTCCAATTGCCACTTGTGTGGTTCTAGGAGATTTCTGCTTAAGTTGTCTGCCAGTATGTTTTGTTTGCCTGGCAGGAATTGAGCTTGCAGATGGACTTGAATGTCCAAGGCCATGTTCCACAGGGCCATGGCTAGCCTGCAGAGTGGGTAGGAATGGGTTCCCCCATGCTTGTTTATGCACCACATAACTGAGGTGTTGTCTCTTTTTATTAGCAGTTGTCCTGGAAGGATTAGGGATCTGAAAGCTGTCAGGGCATTCTGTACAGCTAGCATCTCTTTTTGGTTGATGAGAAGATGAATTTGACTTGGGCTCCAGTAGCCCTGAATACATATTCTGTTCATGTGTGCCCCCAGGCATAGTCTGATGCATCTGTGGTTAGGGTCTGGGTGGCTTGGGGTTGAGTAAATGGCAGTCCCTTGTTGTGGTTGCATGCTTCTGCCCACAAGAGGAACTCAATCTTTAGACAGGGTATGATAGGAATGACTGTTTCCAGATCCTAAGAATGTTGGCACCAAAGACTTTTTAAGTACCATTGGAGTTTCCTCATAGGCAGTCTTGCATATGGAATCAGCAGTATACATGAAGCCATGAACCCTAGGGCTTGCAGTATTTTTCTTGCAGATAGCTGGGTTCTGGTGGTCATTTGTTTGAAGTAGTCTGTCAGATAGACTTGTTTTACTGAGGTGAGAAATGCCATCTGGGAAGTTGTGTCCAAGCTTGCTCCCAGGAATACAATCTTTTGACTGGGTACCAGTTTTGATTTCTTTTCGTTGATGGTGTACCCCAAGGAAGTGAGAAGGTTTTTCACAAATGTCAGGTGCAGCAGCAGCAATTCCTGACTGTCCGCCTGAATCAGGCAGTCCAAGTACGGGTAAATTTGGATATTTCTCTGCCTGCAGTATGCAATGGCTGGAGCCAGGCATTTTGTGAATATTCTTGGCACAGTAGATAAGCCAAAGGGAAGTGCAGAGAACTGATAATGCATAGACCCTGCCCTGAAACGTAGATACTTCCTGCATGATTCTCTTTTGGGGATATGCAGATAGGCTTCTTTTAAGTCTAGGGTGACTAACCAGGCAACCTTGCATAGCACAGGAAGAAGCTGTTGCCAGGTAAGCATTTTGAATTTTGGTATCACCAGAAGGTGTTGAGAATGGAAAGATCCAGGATTGGGCACCAAGAGCCCTCTTTCCTGGGTACCAGGATGAGTCTGGAGTAGAATCTTTGACCCCTCTGTTCTACTGGAACTGGCTGAATAGCTCCGATATTGAGCAGGGAAAGTACTTGGTTTTGAGCCTCTGCCCACTGGTTTGGAGAAAGATCTGGAAACCCGCTTGGGGTTGGCAGTGAATGGAAATAAAATTTGTACCCCTGGGATACAATGTTGAGGACGCACTGGTCCTGAGTGATGGACATCCAGTTTTTTGCATGAAGGGCAAGTTTTCCTCCTAAGGGCACAAGCAATTGGACAGGGCTGGAGAGTGGAGTAAAGAAGTCACTGTGAGCTTTTTCTGTAAGGAGGTGGCTTACCACTCCCTGCTTTAGGGATGGGGGCACTCCATTGCTTAGATCTCTGCATACCCTGAGGCTGAAGCCTTGGTGGTCTGTTTCCCCTGGGTCTGGTTTGAGAAGTCCAGGAGGGGTCTGGAAAGGAACAGTGTTTGGTAGGGCA
Source organism: Protopterus annectens (assembly GCF_019279795.1). NCBI lineage: Eukaryota > Metazoa > Chordata > Ceratodontiformes > Protopteridae > Protopterus > Protopterus annectens. The sequence goes on along the minus strand of NC_056726.1, from coordinate 1,293,959,797 downwards.
ATGCCTACTGAATCTAGGGAGTTGCACTTGTAAGAATTCTTCACCAGTCTGCATAGACTTAGCTTTTTCTTCCATCTTTTTAAGAACCTCTTCTGCTTTGGTGCCAAACAGTCCTTATTCAAAGGAGCGTTTAGTAACTTTGATTTGACATGGTCTGGCAAGGTCTGCTCCTTCAGCCAAGCATGTCTTCTCAGTACAGAGCCAGTGACAGCTGCCCAGCAAAATGCTTCTAGGACATCAAAACCACACTGCAAAGTATGCTTGCTGACTTGGCTTGTAGAGTGCATAAGCTCCTGCAATTCTTTATTTTCTGCACAGTCTGAAAAGGTTGCCACTTTTTGTTTAATAAGTTCCATAATATGTTGCTGGTACTTCAGCATGTGAAACTGAAAATTCAATGCCCTAATAGCAAGAGTTGCAGAGGTATATACCTTCTTACCCCATCTGTCCAAAGCTCTGGAATCCCTGTCCGAAGGGGTGGGATTCTTGGCTGTAGTAGCTTTGATACCTTTAGGCCCCTGGGAAATGATCTCTGGGTCAGCAGTAGGGCTCTTGAAAAGAAATTTGTGAGTGTCAAGAGTAAGACTGGATTCCATAAAGACATCCACAACATCCAGGACAGGGGGTATTGCTAAAGGCCTGTGTTGAGGCAGCTCTAGAAATTCTCTGAGTCTGTTTTTGGACTGAGGATAGTCTTGGCATTCCCAGTGGAAATGCTCTTGTAAGGTAGGCAAGGTTTCACCAAAAGAAAAATCCTCTGGAGGGGAGGCAGAGGAAATGGATTACTCTGTATCTGAATTCTCATAAGCAGATAAGGGCATGTCTTCATAATCAGAAATGTCAGTCTCATCAGACTCCTGGTCTGTAGAAGCTGAAGGGGACTGGACTCTTTGTCTCATAGCATGGGAAGGCTGACTTCCCCTAATCAGCTTAATAAGGTCTTCAGCTATTCTAAGCATTTGTTTTTGTGGCATGGGAGCAGGTGCATGTGCTTTGTTCGTCTGTTTTCTAGGCATAGTGTGTACTCTGGGCCTAAGAAACTCGGTAGTTTTGGTTAAAAAAAAGTAGTCAGTTTGAGTCGAACATCGGTTGAACAAATAACTGCCTCAGAAGCCGGTGCCTGCTCAGCGGCTTCGGACCCATCCAAGGTAGAGACATCCACAGGTTCCATAGTCGAAGAGTCTCGCGGCATACCGGACTCCGAATGGGTCTCAGTAGAGGCCTGCGAATCCATTGAAGTGGGCATCAGGGGCTCTGAAAGCGCCTCACTGAATACTAACAGACTGGCGACTAGCTTAACGGAAGCGTCGTCGGCAGTTTTGGACCTATGCGGTCTGTCTTTTTATCTTTACGTTTTTTGGAATATCAGTAGTCAGATGGCTTAAAAAAAGCCATTTCGGAATACTGAGATCAAGAGTGAAAGAATTTAGCAAAAAAGAGAGCCCGATGACGAATGGTTCGGGCATTAAATAAGGCACAAAACCGACAGCGAGGGATGTCGTGGTCTGGGCCTAAACAGTTGATGCAGTAAGAATGAAAATCTCTGTGAGGTATTTGCTTTCCACAGGCAAGACAATTGTTAACTTTTTTTAACATCGGTTAGAGCAAGAAAAAAGGATCCCCAACAGGGTACTTAGCTTTAGAAGACTTCAGGATTATTAAACTCACAAACGAAAATTCAGGTAGCGGCCGACCGGCACTTGCAAACTGCTTCTGCTTCGGGCTCCTCAGCAAGAAAGACTGATGTAATGGGATCGGCTGCCTGATTTTATATCCCTGATGACCCAATGTCAGTCCTGGAGTGACAGCATCTGACGCAGAAATACTGTCTCTGGTATTCGGTCCGACTGAGGGCTACCTGCAGGCAGATAACCCAAGTGTGATGACTGCAACAGTGAAACACAAAGAACATCTTCATTGAGTGGTCTGTTACAGTTTTGGTAAAAACCTCTTCAAGGCCTTTGTGAAGCTTTGTTTTCTTTTGCTTCCAGCTGCTGTAGTCTCCATCCAGGGTACCTATCAATGGAAGACTACAGTAATTGTTTAGGCAGTAATCAACTCCTAACCTGACAGGTGCTGTTTCCTCTTCAGCCTATCTTAGTAAGCAGATGGAACTATGAATTCAGATTGGTTGGTTGAAATGGGCATCTTGAGACAATGTAGCAATTGTCTCATGTTTGCTGACAACCACCTATCATTTAAACAAACTGACAAACTGAAAGATGTAGTTATACAATTTTATTGGAGGAAAAGCTCTGACATAAAGCCATTACAAACAGCAAACATTGTCAGAAATGCACAACACCACATTATACTGACCAGACACAGTACAGGTCAAACACATAGACCTGAGGTTTTTAAAAGTAGCCTACCTAAATGATAAAGGTCTCCTAAATGTAAGTTAAGAAACACATACCCTCACACACCTCTGGCAGTACCCACAGTTTAGCATGCATTAAGACTCATGGTTTTTCATCTCAAAAGCCAATAAGGCAAGCCTCCAAAAATCAGACATCGTAGTCAAAGATACACATTGCACCAGTCACCTGACTTAGTAAGGACAGGATCACAGTTAGATCCTACTGGGTGCCAGGATTAAACAAATGACATATGCACTCAATTCCATGCACCTCATGGTGGTCAAAGGTCAGGTTACTGTCAACATGTTTTCCCAGATCCCTGACCACTGGGTCTATTTTTAAGGTTGCATTATCAATGGGGCAATTTCCAGGGGTGGCCACCTTTCCAAAGGGTACTATTATGCATTTTTTCACACTGAGTTTTAGTTAATGGCTCTGGCACCAGTTGCTTTTCTTTCTCAGACACTCTTAAAGGGTATCTGTGTCTTTATAGGATCCCATAACCCACTTAGTTTGCAGTCATCTGCAGACTTAGTAAGCCAGAGGCCGTTGACATTTACCTTCACTTCAGAGAAGTAGATGTCAAAAAGTTGAGGCCTCAGCATTGATCACAATGGGACTCCACATGTGACTGGCCTCTTTGTGGAGGTGGATTTCTAGTCTGACTAATGGGTCTGTAGGCCCCCCTCATGTAGATGGATAACTTTTGCAGTCTTCCATTCTTTGGTATGAATGTTTTCTGGAGGCTGTGGTTAAACAGAGATTCTAGAAGGCTTAACAGTCATGTTTCATGCTATTCAGTAGGCACCCTGGGATATTATAAGGACCCATTGAAGCAGTGTTCGTAGCTTTAGAGAACACAGTTAAGAAATGGACCTGGTTCCTGTTTATAGTTGGTAGAGAAATGGTGGAAGGCATTTCCTGTGAGGGTGGCTGGTGATGACAGGGTGTTAAAATTCAATTTAAATTTATATCAGCCTTGAGATTTGCTATAGCCTCTGGCTCCATATAGGTGATTCTATTTACCATCACTTTGGCACATTGTTAGTTATTAATACCAATTGTTAGTTACCAAAATCTCCTACAGAAACACCACAACAACCCTCAAAAGTTTTGGGCAGGCTTAAATCAACTACTTTGTCCAGGTCACTCCACCACCCCCAACCCCTGATAACTACACCCATAGTTTCCCAGAGACCATAGCTAGCGGCTTTAATAACTTTTTTCACTGAGACAATCCAATCCCTAGCAAATCAACTAACCCCCTCTAACTTAAACCACATGCCTAATCTACCCAATAATCACCCAGAATTTAGCTTCCAACCAATATCCATTAGTTTTATCAAAACACTTCTAAAAAAACTAAAACCTACCACCTTCGCTGCTGACCTCCTCCCAGCAGAGTACCTACAAATAGCTGCAGATGCCATTGCATATCCCATATCTATCCTCATCAACAGAACCTTATCCGAAATATCCCCTCCCTCTGGAAAATATCTCACGTCATCCCACTCCATAAAGGTGGTAGCTCCTCAGACATATCCAGCTATAGACCCATTGCCATTCTTTCCCCACTAGCCAAAATAATGGAGAAATGTGTACACAAGCAACTTATGCAATACCTTTCACAGAATAACTTACTATCCGACTCCCAGCATGGTTTCAGGCCATACCACAGCACCACCTCAGCCCTCCTTTCCTTTACTACTGCCATAAACCAAAACAGGAATGACAATAGACTAACCTCTGCCCTCTTTCTTGACCTATCAAAAACCTTTGACATGGTCAACCATGAACTTCTCATTCTTTCACTAAAATCTATTTCCCTCAACAAGCCTGCTATCCAGTGGTTCCAGTCCTACCTGACTGGTAGACAGCAGGCGGTACTATGGTAGGGCAAACTCTCCAGCCAGTTACCTCTCACACTTGGTGTCCCTCAAGGGTCCATACTAGGTCCATTACTCTTCTCTATTTTTATCAACAACCTCCACACTGCTATCCCTAAAGCCACCTGCATTCAATATGCAGATGATTCCACTCTCATCTGCTCAGCCACCTCCCCATTGGACTTGCAAATCTTAACCCAAAATACATTTAACACTATCGAGAACTGGCTCACCAGCCAACGCCTACATCTGAACCCCAATAAAACTAAACTTCTACTCTTCTCTCCCACTAGTAGATCCACCACACTTTCATTCTCTGTCACATCTAACAATGGTACCACTATTTCCCCAGATAATCACACCGAACTGCTAGGGGTTATCATAGACAATAATCTCAAATTTGACCTACAGGTCAACAAAACCATACAGACCATCAATAAGAAGCTTGGATCACTGTACAGAAACAAGCCATTTTTAACCCCACTGGCTAGGACTGCAATCACCCGATCACACCTACTCTCTACTCTTTTATATGCCTCGCCTGTACTCTCAAACCTCAACAAATCCGAACTAGGTAAGCTGTCCCATAGCTACAATCATATTGCCAGATTCACCACTGGCTCCATCTATAGAACCCACCACTGCCAGAACCTTAAACAACTAGAGTGGCTAGAACTGCCCAGCTTAATTCAATTCAATCAACTCTTAATAGCGCACAAAATTTTGTACCACCCTGAGGATACCCCCTCACTTAAAAATATTATTAAGCCATATAGCAACATAAGATCCCTACGGTCAGCCGATAAACTACTGGTCCAAACCCACAAAGCTAATAACTCTGCTGGTGAATCCCTGTCTGCCAACTTCATTGGCAAAACCTGGAATTCGTTGCCAAACTATATAACCCTACAATCCTCCAAAAGTCTCTTCAAAAAAAACCTCAAACAGTATCTCAAAGTGAATTGGCTATGCCCATGTACCAACCCTGATTAAGTTATAAACTAAAAGCATATTCTGCGATTATCATAACTTGTAACTACCTCACCAAGCTCTTCTTCCAATCTGATGTCTCTTACTTTTAATTGTCTGTCCATGAGAATTGTGAGTCCCTACTACGGAACACTACTAACCCATTGTATTAATCACTTTGTTTTTATAATTGTTTGCTAACTTCTGTGTAATATATGAAAGTTTGTCTATGTGGAGCTTTTCTCCCCAGGCCTCCACTGAAAATGGACATGTATCCAGTCGGACTATCCCGGTAAACAAATGTAAAATAAATAAAATAATAATAAATAGTTGCTGTCTTTAACATTGTGGCCATAAGTGAAGAAAGCCATCTGGTTGTCTTTAGACTGGGAGACTGTTTTTATCTAACATTTGGCTTTCGTGGAATTGATTAGTCTCCTGTGTTGCTTGTTCAGTTTGTTGAGGGAGTTTTAACCTTGCTGGGCAATGGCCTTCCTGTTTTTTGGACATGATTTTCTTTCATTTGTTATACAACCTATTTATACTGGGGTTCCACCAGGGTGGCTTGCTTTTGGAAGTTGCCCTATATTTACTTCAAGTAGGTACAGCTGTTTCTGTGCAGCTATTTACATAATTGTACAGGGTTTCTGTATACAATTCCACATAGGTAGATGTGTTCTCAGGGTTTGGGGGACTTGCAATTTTGCTGTACTGTCATTTAGTGAGGGATAGTTAGCCTTGGAATAGTTTTTAAATGTTCCAGGGTTAGCTGGGGTCATGGGCTTAGTAGTTATTTCAAAGGAGACAACTTTGTAGCAGACCTGACCGGTGAGAACTTTACACTATGGGGAGTGTATCATTCTCCTGTGTTTGTGAAGACCAGGTCAAAGATATTTGTTACCCTGGTGAGCACACAGACTAGCTGTTCATGGGTGTTTGTGTTAACAAAGTCCAGGAATCCCTCGGCCTGCATGTTTGAGGTCTTGTACGTTGGGATAGTTAAAGTCAACCATGAATATAGAGTTACGTCAAATTAGGAGCATCTCTCGTACATTCAAGTACATGGTGTGGGCTTCCTGTGTCATGGAGAAGGACCCATAGTTTGCAAGGATATGGTATGGGACTTTAATTATGGTAAGTTGGATGTAGAGAAGCTCAAGTGTGTCATACTCTTTGGCCAGCCTTGTGGTGTGTTCATGTTATATGTAGATTGAAACTCTTCTAGTTTAAGCCTTACTTGTGCAATAGCTGGCCTGACCATTTAGAAGGCATTATAGCCTTGAACTGTCAAGTCTTGGTAATGGCACAGATATCTATTTTCTCCAGGATGAGTAGAGCTTGCAGAGAGTGGAGATTCCTATTTAGACTCCTGGTATTGCTCAGTAACACCTTTAGATTATTCTGAGTTGATTTTGCTATGTCTGTAGGCTTATCAGTCTAAAAAGGCACAATGAAGGTAGATAAGGCTTTACCCAATATTCAAAAACCTAGGGTACAGGTGCAGAACATCACTGGAAAAACAGTACAGTCTGTATACCATAGCCTCCCAGGAAGACAGAGTGCACCCCCTTGGAGTGGAACCAAAACCTAAGCTAAATGGGGGAGTGAGTCATGCCATCTAAAGCGATATTCTTCAGTAAAGCTTTGAACTTGAAGCAGTGTGGTACCAGATCACTTGGCTACATTAACAATGCATATTCTTTATTCTAGTATACGGACATGGCACAACATCAGAAACAGTTGAGTTTTAACACTATAAACTACTTTTCTGGGTCTTGCTCTGACTGTTTTGGGTTTTGCTGTTTATTGCTGCTGCTATGTAAATTCTACTGGGGATTCTACCAAATTGCACCAAAGGAATAAAATAGAACAGCAGTAGAAATGAACAGCAATCTGCTGCATTACTCTGCCATTATTCAAGTTTCATATTTTCACATTTTCATGTTAAAAATACTTTGCTTTCAACTAATAAGTTACAAATTACTGTCTTACTATTTTATGCTATTTCTACACTCTACAGAGTCTCCAGTATATTTCTTCTGTTTTTGTTCAATTTTTGGGTCAAAGTGACTCCAGTACAATACACGAATAACTCTGAAACCTCATGATACCTCTCTACAAACTGGAAATTCTGAAGTTAGAGTTTTGAGCTGTTATCTCACCGTGAGTAGTCTTGCAGAAAAAAATTAAAAATATAGTCTGTAGTGTTTGTTCTGCTCAAAGGCAAGGAAGTCGTTGAGGTATTTAAACCTTTACCGTTAGAAAGGAATTCAGAGCTGGGTGGGGGGGGGGGGGGGCAAAAATAAGGAGAAAAGTGCCCAGTCATTCTGCAGGATTTCATGGTATGTGAAAGGGGTCTGACTGTCAACTACAGGGAGAAAAAGGCTCTATCTGTATGCAGAGGATGAGGGAATGCTGAATATCCCAGTCTCAGTGCATATATCCATGTGTGTGTGTGTGTGTGTGTGTATATATGTATGTATATATATATATATATATATATATATATATATATATATATATATATATATATATATAAAATGTCTGTATATACTAGAATATTTCCATTTATCTGTGTGGTTTAGTTTTCATGACTAAATGTGATTTTTTGGGGTTGATGGTTCCCTATACGGACTGAGAATACCAAGGCAGTGCTGCTACTAAGAATATCTGCAAGGATTGAGTGGGGACAGATCAGGATAAATACTCAGAGGGGACGCATTTTGGGATGGTGCATCATACACTGGGTAAAAACAAAACAAAAAAAAAGACTCCCAGTGATTGTTCGCGGCCCCATGTTGTTGTGAGGGGGCCTGATTGCAGGCTGCAGGGAGGAAGAGGCTGAATTTGTGTGTTAGAGTGAGGGAATGCTAAATGCTTTAGTACAAGTGTTTGGACACTGGCAAGCATCCCATTCATGTGTGTTTTAATTTTTAACTTAGAAGTAATTTTTTTGTTCATTGATATTTTCCTGCACTGCTTGAGAACATCAATACAGTGCTGCTGCTAAGAATATCTATAAGGGACTGTCTCTGACTGGAGTGAGATCCGTATAAACATACTGAAGTTGCAGTTCAGAAGGGACAGCAGTATTTGTGTTGCCAATGTCAGGAGTTGATTAGTTTGATAAAAAAAAGCCCCTCTGATTGATTCTTCAGGACATCCCCTAGTGTGAATAACAGGGTCAGAGTCTTCCTCAAGAGAGATACTCTCTGTTTGTGTGTAGGGGTGGAAGTGACATATATCCCAATCATCTGTGTGATATTTTCATTTTTTCCTGACTAAGAATGGTTACAGTGGCTAGGAAGATGTCATCACTGCCTGGCAACACTAAGGCAATAATGTCATGTTGTCAGAAAAGACATTCTATTCTTGGGATTTATTTTCAACCAACCATTACAGGCAGAAGAGAGGAAGTGAAAGCAAGGCCTGAAACATGACTACTGGATATGCCCCCTAGTGATTCTGCAGGAATTCTTGAAATGGTTAAGGAGGTCTAATTACCAAACCAAAGGGCAAAAAGTCACATAGACAAACCATTTAGTAAAAACTGCAAGAAAGTTCCAGACGGACAGCTAGATTAGTCACTGTGTGATACCTTAAACCTCCTGTAGTGGAGACCCTGCTACATGACTTCTTAATGCCTATAATACCCATGTGTTTTTACTTTTTACTTTCTAAGTCTTTATGGAGTCAGACCAATAAAGCAAAACCCAACTAGCTGTAGCTATGCATGTTTCAGCTATAGTAAGGAAGGAAGGAAGGCTCCACATTCTGAATGGGGTCTATATTATATTCTCAAAAGCCGACAATGTCGAATCTGACATTGTCGGCACGAGAATATCGAACGCTCAGAATCTTGAGAGTGTAAATGGAAATCTCCGTAAGGGGAGATTTCCATTTACTGCAATGTACTGCGGTCTTGGAGTTGGTATATTTAAGTAGCAGGGGGTGTGCAGGGGTGCTTGCCCCCCTGCTTAAACCCATTAGGGTACTTTTTTCATTTTTTTTATTTTGTCTTTTTATAAGTTCGACGTTTGAAGACATCGACCATATGGTGTCGACCATATGTTGTTCAATGTTTTCACCCGTCGATCTTATAATATAGACCCTCTGAATGTTGGGGGTAGATTGTACCAAGTAATTTGGTGTCAGTGTCTGACATTTGTTATTTTTAGAACTAAAAATGTTCAACTCAAAGCTGAGAATAACTGCTAGTAAAGTATTTGTGAAGATATTTGGTGACACTAACATTGATGATCAGCCATCTAATGAAACACTAGGGCGACATTTGATACTGATGGTACATATCAGGAAGACAGGGTGCAAATAGTGGTGTAAGAGGCTTCTGCATAACAATGGCATCATATGTGTGAGACCATATAGATGTCTCAGGATACAAAGCAGAGAGACAGTAGTTCAACTAACTCAAACACTGTGGAAACATGTAGGTGATGCGGGAGAGAGCGATTTCAAAGGATATAGAGAGCGTAACAGTTTCCTAGCATAATGTTACTGCTTTAGATGTCAATAAAAAGGTCATACATATCATTATATGATTTTAGTGTGACAACAAACCAGAACCCTTTCAGTTCACTGGCAACCCTGGCAATGACATCTGCCAGATTCACCAACATCACTTAAAATGTTTCCATGAATTTTTTTTTTTTTTTTATGAAAATGACTTGAATCAGGTCAATGCCTCATCTTTCTAATTTGAGCTGAAACAAGTGAAGATTCAGCACAAATGATGTGCAAGGAAACATATACCAAATTGTACATTTTGCTGGCTACATTCTAATAGGTTCATAGGTTAGTACTAGGTTAACTGCCCTTGTGGGCCATTTTAAGCCTAGTCAGTTACCTCATGTAAAAGCCAAACCCTGTGCTTTGTGTCTGAAACACCTTAACTACTATACCAACCTCTCACCCTCCCTCTCACTAACTGAGTTAGTTAAGCCTCGGCTTAATGACAACTAAGCCACTTGTATCAACATCAAGTTTTCAATGTATTATGAACAGGGATCATTAGCTACAAATCCTGAAATTTCTGCATTTCCGTAACATTGAATATTACACATATGCATCTTCCACATACACACATAAACAACCCAGTCATTGATTTATTCAAAAAAAAAAAAAAAACATTTTTTTTCTACTGACTATGCACCATGTAAGCACATATTTGTAAATGAGTCCCTTTTCCTATTTAAAAATCAGCTTTGGTTTAACTACGCATACTTTTAAAAAAGAACTAGGTTTGGTATTAAAACCTATGAGCTTCAAAATGGCTACCACTGGAGGATAAGTATGGAGTTTGTTTATTCATCAAAATCAGCTGCAGTAGCTGTAGCAGGACAAGAGGTATCTGAATCTTGGCTCAAAACCCATGATTGGAGCAATGATGCACAGTGTGACCAGTCTCTGGCACTGTTAAAAACCACAGAGGACATTCTTGTGCATTTATTGGTGTCGCTGGCTATGACGGGTTATATGATACTTGCCTGAACTCAGTCAAGTTCATCTAGTACCTTGAGCAGGACCTCAAACTGGCACCCCCTTAACTCAAAGTTAAGCAAAAAAAAAAAAAAAAAAAAAAAAAAGGTTTTGCCTCTCAATATAATCTGTTATTAACCAATTGGACAAGAACTGTTGGCAGAGATTTGTGCTTAATTATCCCAGTCTACAGTCTGGCTTACTGTTGAGGGCAAGACCTGGTGTAAACAATTTTCAACCCAGTACACCTGGGTAAATTAAGGTACATATTGGGTCACATTGAACAGGATATAAGGACTGCCTGAACCCACATGGGTGGGGCAACAGGAATAAAGAAGGAGAGGTCATTCTAGATTTCTGTCTGGCAAATGGCTTGGTATGGTTTGGCAACAGAGACAGCCACAAGATCACATACAAGAGTGGTCAACATGCAATTCAGGTAGGCTTTATCTTAGTAAGAAAATGTCACTGAGGCAGAATCAGCAATTGTAAAGTCATCCTGAGTGAAATAGTTGGCCCACATAAACCACTGGTTGTCACAATCAGCTGCAAGCGTGGTCAGAGAAGGTTCAAAAGTTAACAGAGACTAGGATGAAGACCTGGATGTTGACTGGAGAGAAAGCACAACATTTCAAGGAATTACTCAGGGCTGTAACACCTCAAGAAGAAGAAGAAATAGGTGAAGTTGAAGAAGAATGGCAGCACCTCAAACTGCATGTGTGAGGACTACAGAACAGATATGTGGTCGAGCCAGGTATGAAAATAAGGTACCTAAGGAAAGCGGGTGGTGGAATGCAGACATCCAGGAAGTCATCAAAAGAAAGAAAGAGTGCATGAAAAAGTGGGAGATAGAAAAGATGGCACAGGCTAGAAGGGAATATTAGCTTGCTAACAAAGAGGCTAAGACAGGAGTTGCAATAGAAATAACAAGGTATCAGAGTCACTTTACCAGCTTCTGGAAAGTGATTCAGTAGATGGCACAAAGAAACTCTATCAGATTTCAAGGCAAAGTAAACAAAACTGCCAAATAAAAGCCCAAAGTGACACTCGAAAAAAACAACTGTTTATTTAAAGTGCTTTTTATCCCACTCTATGGTGGGACTTTTTCACATCTGAAGAAGTCTCACCATAGAGTGGGATGAAAAGCACTTTAAATAAACAGTTGTTTTTTCGAGTGTCACTTTGGGCTTTTATTCGGCAGTTTTGTTTACCTTGTTTCTCTCACTTCGCCAGTTTGTGTGTATGTTTCAAGGCAAAGACAGAAAGATAAAGAAGATAGTCTGATACCCTTCATAGTGGCTATCAGCAACAACCTGCTCACCAGTCTATTGGACATCAAGGGCAGATGGAAGGAGTATTTCCGGCTGCTTCTGAATGAAGAAACCCCCACAGAAGATGTACTATCCTAGAAACAGCCTATGATGAAAGAAAAGGAGAAAGAGTTCTCACTAGAAGATATAAGATCAGTACTAAGGAAAAAGATGTAAAAGAAAGCAGGGTCAGTTGAGGTCACAACAGATGTTTTCCAGATAAGATCAGCACTAAGGAAAAAGATGTCAGAGAAAGCAGGGTCAGATGAGGTCACAACAGATGTTTTCCAGATGTCGGGTGAGATGGGGGAGAAATGGCTCCTGAGGGTACTCATAGCAGTGTGAAGAGAAAGTTGTATTCCAGATGACTGGAAAATAAACATTCTAGTGCCAATGCACCAGAACAAAGGGGAATTTCACAACTGCAGGCACCAGATCAAAGGGGGCTTTCACAACTGCGGGCAGTATAGAGATATCAAATACTGCATGAAACTTCTGGAGAGGGAGACTGATAAACAAATATGCAGAGTAGTACAAACTAAGATGGGAGATGAGCAGTTTAGATTCAGATCATGATGTGATATTTGCAGTGAGACAGATAGCTGAAAAGAAGCTAGAGATAAGGAAACAGTTCAAATGGGCATTCCTAGACTTGGAAAAAGCATATGACAAGGTCCCAAGAAAGGTGATTTGTTCAGTATCTCACTGGTTTGAAGTCCCAGAAACATGGATAGAATTAGTGCAGGCTATATACAAGGACAAAGTGACTCAAATGCAAACAGTGTTCAGTCTCATAGAGGGGTTGCTAGTGGGAGTGTGTGCACATCAGGGTTCAGTTCTGAGTCTACTATTGTTCATAGTGGTGATGGACTACATTAGCAACCATGTTGGAGAGGACAGATCAACAAAGTTTCATGTATGCAGGTGATGTGGCATTAGAGGCAGACTCTGAGCAAGAACATGAGCAAAGGATAGGAGAATGGAATGCAAAACTGAAGGCAAATAGGATGAAAGTAGCTACAATTAAGACAGTTGTAATGGCAGCAAGGGGGGAATTCAGAAGAAGTTGAGAATTAAGATAGAAGGGAAAATTGTGGAGCAGGTTAATAGCTTTCAAGTATCTGAGAGGGGTGGTTGAGGAAAAGGGAAGTCTGAATGAGGAGGCCAAGTCTAGCATTAGAGGGGCTGCAGCCAACACAGAGTGTCAGGGGTAGTGTATGACAGAAGGATGCCAAAAAAGCTGAAAAATAAGGTTTACGAAACAGTTGTGTGACCAATACTATTGTATTCTACAGAAACCTAGGCAGTAAAGACAGAGCAGTTGAAGAAACAATAGGTGATGGAAATGAAGTGTCTGAAATGGGTGGTCAGATGCACACTGTGAGACAGATGAAGAAATGAGGACATCACAGCAGAAGGCAAAATAGCTTCAATTACAGCGGAAGTCAAAGATAATTGATTATGGTGGTTCATGCACATGTGTAGAAAAGCAGAAGACGATCTTATAGGTTCATAGATGTTTACTAGGGTAATGACCACATGGGCCTTTTTAAACCTAGCCATGAATCCCAAATCTCTGACAAGTTCTGGTACCCTTGTCAACTGTAAGCAGGGGCTTAGTAGGTGAAACATTTAAAATCATGGGCCTAGGAGGTGAACCATTTACAGGCTGCCTGTGTCCATTAGACACTTTGGTGCCAAATTAGGGATGAATTTCCTGTTCCCTATCCAGTTGTCCAAGTTACACTTGAATTGGGTTAGGGAAGAACTCTGATTCACATGGATGGGGAGCCTGTTCCAGAGACAGGATAGTCTCTGGGATTCATACCTGTCTCTCCAGCAGGTCCTATTTATATCATAGGCAAGGTTTAAGTCTTTACAACAGGTAATAATTCTGGTGCTTGAAATGGGAGGGATTTTGAATTGTTCTAATGGGTAGAGGTAAAGCTTTCCAGCTCTTGGCTATTCCGAATGAGTAAAGAAGCTGGCAGGGTGGGATATTAGGTTTGTGAACCTGTAAGAGCTTCTGATCCCCTGATCTATGTGGCCTGTTTGTGAGGTAATAGTTGAATGTAGAGCTCAGAGTAAGACAGTCTTGGGGGTTTGAAGAACATTTTGTGAGCTGTGGTTAGTTGTAAGTAGGAGATGTATTTTGCTAGCTCTAGCCATTTCAGCGATTTGAGGGCAGTGCAGTGCAGTGCAGGGTCAAGTATTTGGAGTTGGTGGCAAATTTTTGCAGCAAGTCTCTAGTATGAGTTTAGTGGAGCCTTGGATGTTAGTAAGTAGAAGGGCACTGTACAGGAGAGAGGATAGTAACTATGTTGTGGCTAGGGTTATTCATGTGGATGGGTTTAGGAAGCGATTATGTCTATACAGGGTTCCAAGTTTAAAATGTGTTATACTAATATTGTGTTGTATATGAAGGTCGAATTTCATGTATTCATCAATAGTGACTCCAAGGAGCTTTGTGTGACTAATGACCTCTGTTTTTTTAGGGGAGAAAAGTATGATTTTGGATTTTTTAGACTTCAGGCTAGGTGGTTGTACATCCAGGATTCAGTGGAGGAGAATGCATTTTGAGTTAGTGTAAGTAATTCAGAGATAGAACTGGCAGAGCAGATGATAGTGGAGTCATCTGTATCCTGAATGACAGATCCTTGAGATAGTGATGATTGGAAATTTTTTCATGAATATGCTAAAGAGGATGGGTCCAAGTATGGAACCTTGGGGAAAGCCAGTGAAGGTGTTGAGGAAAGAGGAGATGGAGTTTTGCCTAATTTGCAATCATCTGTAAATTTAGTCAGCCACAGGCCATTGACATTGGCCTTGACTTCAGAGAAGTAAATGCCAAAAAGGAGCAGTCCCAGGACCAATCCTTGAGGGATTCCACTTATGGCTGGTCTCTTTGTAGAGGTGAACTCCCCAGTTCTAACTTCCTGGGTCCTGTCTGTGAGCCAGTTGGCTCTCCACCGGGTGATATAAGGGTTTGTACCTAACCTCTTGTGTTGGTCAACTAGGTTGAGTAGGTATGACCTGCTGTTGATGAAATCAAATTGGCTTGTGTCCAGTGTCTGGAGATTTGCTATACATTATTGATCATTTCAATGATAATTCTTTCCATGGCGTTGATTAGCAGACAGGAAGAAGGTTAGAGGAAATGAGGGCATCCAGCAAAGATACGTGTGACAGAACAGTTGTGACAGTCAGGCATGAGTTTCAAAGAAGGGAGGAGAGTGGCACTGAATCATGAGAGATGGCAGCAGTTGACATGACACCCCAACACCATGTAGAAAATGTGAAAAAGGGGGTTGATGATGACGGTGCCACCTGATTAACTGTGAGAGAGACTTGCAGCTGAAGTGTGTTATTTGATCATGCATGTTTATCAGTGTGAACCTTGGAAACAGAAAACAGATTTTGTTATTTAGCAGTTGTTTCTTTTGGGTTAAAGTCTGAAATCAGGTACTGGCTGTCTGGGAGTCAGGCAAAAGTGCTTCATTTAGTCAAATGAGTGCTATCTGTTCAAAATCTGTGTTACTTTATAGACATTATTTTATTCCCAAACATTTTGAATTGCACCTATTGCTACCTTTCAGTTCCACTTTTTCAAAATATTTACTACTCTTGCAATAGCATATTTCATTTACTAAAAAGCTTATGTGTTTTCGCCTCTAAAAATCACAAGATAGATAAATAAATAAACTGACCAGTCATCCTTTGTTCCCATCACGTTCCTCAATCTAGTAAGGTGGATTTATTATCAAAGTTCTAAGTGTCTTGCTTTGGGCCTACTAGATTTCTGACTATCTGTCTTATAGATGGAAAGGTACAATACCATCTGGCATACATAATTCATTGTTAAGACCAATATAGTCTTAGCCTAATGCTGATGTGCTTGAAACAGGCCCAGTATGAATGCATGCTTTATTTGTTTATTTATTTATTTATTTATTTATTTATGTTTTGCTTGTTTAAGCACCATTCCTCTTCTCAGGTCTAAATCTGCCAGACATACTGTCTATCGTAGCTCTGCAATTTTATTCCATCACCACGAGTCCTTCTCTAAACATGAAATCTGGTTAATGCAAATGTACTGCTCCAGTTTAACTGCAGCATATGTCAGACTTGAGGAAGTAAACAGCAACACAAGCATATTGGTGCTTTTAACGTTCCGTGATAAGAGTCAGATAACTCTGCAACCATTGACCGTTAGTCAAAACATCAGCTAGAAGGCTAACATTTGAGGACTACTGAATGTCTTGTTGTCCTGCAGCCCACCATTTCCTGCTGTACTGGCTTATTATAAAACCCAGAAAATTAACAATGCAGCAGGAAATCCAGTTACAGTATTTTCATCCAGTCTGCAGATTAACTTGGAGTAGATATTGGGATGGAGCACCGAAAACATTATGTGTAAACTTACATGACTGCTTAGCTTTCTGTAGACTGTGACATCAGAGCAGGTATGACAGCTCTGCATGACATAAAATGGTGCAGTGGTCAGTACATGAATTAACTACTCATTCTCCTGTGCATTACCTGACTTCTCTATGATATACATTTTGACAGGAACCTTAAGACATTTCTGCATTTCAATAACTTCAGTTGGACATGCCATAGATGAAAGATACCACTGGTGTGTTAATAACGTTGGTGACTTGACTTGCTAACATTACATAAATTGCCTGGAAAAAATAGCAGTGCATTGTGACAGAAAAGCTACAGTGCAGCTGAGAAGACCACTTTTGAGTTCAGAAATAATTATGATGGATGTTTTGAGCATAGAACAATTTAACATGATCTCATTTAGTAATCTTATGGCCATATTGACTACTGCTTTGGCAATTTTGCAAGAAAAAAATGATGCTAAGTTTGCTCAGAAAAAATAGAAGTCTGCAAAATACATCCAAAATGTAAAATTACAAATAACCCATGACATTTTCACATTCTAGTAATCTGTTTCATCATTACTGTAACTGGTCCTCACCCTTAGATTAGAGAACAAAAAAATCATTACAAATGCTTTTGTTATACAAGTAAACAAAGTCATATTGTCTTATACCAATAAATATGCACTTTCTTATTTCATTTTTATTTTGCATTTAAAAATCTAGCAGCCTTATTATCCATTTGTTAATCTGCAAAAATTAAATGAATTAAATACTTAAAATGTGATTAGCACTTTCTTCCATTATAACACATTGAAAATGCATTGTATAAAATGTTTCAAAGTCTCAAATAACTTAGTATGTACATAAACATAGACTATTTATGTTCACAGATCACGAGGGAATGTATGTTGGATCTGAGGTTTAGCTCCCAGACTGCAGCTGTCCATAAACTCAGAACACTGAGTCATATTCCTCATCTCTTGTCTTCATTTGGAATATTGCTGCAGTTAATTTAGCAGATTCAGCACTCACACACTACCTTAATGTAGCCTTAAATTTCCCTTTGTGCAAAACTACATCAGGAGTATGAAAATTCAGCTTTGCAGTATGTTCCCTAGAAATCAAGTTACTAGTCCGTTAGGCATTTATTATTCTCACGAGAATAACTTAGTGCATGAAAAGCAAGCATGCATTGCAACCTTAATTTTATAGTCCCAGCTTCAAGCAGCTTTTCTATGAACCTCACACAGTTAATCCTACACATGTATTTCTGAAGCAATAACTTATTCATCCCAGCAGGTGGCACCACTGAAACAAAAAGCCACAGTCAACTAGCTAACATTTTCACTAGAGTGAGAGAGAACTTTACAGAATTTCTTCAGTGACTGCATGTTTTTGAATTTCATAGATGAGACGATATGTCATCAATACCACTTGTAAACAGATTGGAATGAAAAAAGAAAGTTACTTTAGCACAGTTTCATTCTCAGTACGAGAACAAAATCTTCAGTCGTAGTAGCTGCAATAGTTTTAACTGCTGAAATCAGCCAGTGTAATCTTTCGGCTATTTAAGTTCCTTCATACTTTTCTGATTCCTTTTATCTATGCAGCAACAAATACTTAGGCACTTAGGCAGTCTTTTATGTATATATATGAGTATCCTTCCCCCAGTGGTACCACTTATCTTATAATAGGGAAAAGAATATGGTAGGTAAAGCTGATAGCAAAAGCCAGCTGGTAAAGCAGAAGTCACATTCATTCTAAAATATCTGTTTCAAAAGGAACCAAATGATAGTAAGACAAATTGGTAACATAGGCCGTAGGGTCTTCACTGTCAAGCAGTTCTGATGTGAAGTCTGTCTCATTTTCAAACCTGGAGTAAAAAAAAAAACAGCAAAAGCACAAATTAGGCGAGGAATATGATTTAACAACAAAAAAACATCCACTGGGATGGTATAGAGGTGCAACAACAAGGACATGCCATCAAACAGTTCAAAGAGGCTTTTAAAATGCAGTCATAAACATATCTGTGCAAGAAAGCAAAACAAAATGTAGAATATCACATTTGTTAAAACAGTTGCAGCTGGATTATTGTACATTAAATTTGCTATGACAACAGTATGATCATTACATTCATGAGGAATTGAAATGCCCTCTCTGCAATCTGCCGCCTTTAATAAGGAGATAACCATCACTGTCCCTTTGTTAATAAGTCAAGTAACCTGCAAAATAAGCAGCACATCACCATATGTGCACGCTATTAAGGTATAAATAGCATGGAACACTGTAGTGCAGGGAGTTACACTCCAAAATCAGGAAAAAGATAAACTTTGTTAAGCAGTTCTTCAACGCGAGAGCCAATCTTAACAGCACTTGAGGCTGCTTAAAGGAAAACTCTATCCTAGAACTAAAAAAAAAATGTTTTTTCACTCTATCTTTGTTTCCTGACCTATTTTAACACATCAAAATCACATTAAGTGCTTTATTTGTAATTATAGCCTGTTTTCCACAACATGGCTACCAATGGGGCTTGATGTATCAATGTGATCTTGTACTCCCTCAACCCTTTCTCTTTCCCATAATACTTTGTATGACTCGTGACAGACATAAGGAAGTAAATTTGAATTCCCATGCCATTGAGATATGATGGAATTTGGGAGGGTCACTGTTATTTTCTTTACCTTCTGTAAAAGGACTGATTCTTTTCTGTCTCTAATTATTCTCTTTATGTTTGGCTCAGACCTTGTTTTACACTATACTTAGAAGTTATCCAGCGACAACCAGAAAAGTAACTACATTGCAGGTCTTTCTTCAGTGCTTTCTTTTGTGGTTCAAGAGGAATTGAGAGTCCCCTCCCCCACACTACTGCAGAGGTGTTAAAGCTGAGACAACACAGAGACACCCTTGCAGAATCAATTCCTCAGACTACAAAGGAAAACCCTGAACAAAGGCCTCAAATTAATATCTCAGATATTACTGCTGGGATAGCATATAGAATGACATCATTCCTTGTCATCTGACTTCTAGTCCCCAGGCCAAACAATCAACGATGAAGCTGGCAGTATTTAGCATCAAGCTGTAAAAATACATAGACAAAGGCTTTTCCTCAGATCTTTGGCAGATGTTGGAAGTCATAAAACAATAAAACACTTCTAAGACAATACAGAAAGCCTCTCAGCACAGACTCTGTGTCTACGGCCTAGCCTATAAAGTAATTTAATTTCAGTTATTTTTCTAAAATTTACCAAACTGAGGTTAAGCTCCTGCATCCCAGTTTCTGCTGTTAAAATATATATATATTTAAACAGTTACAATAGTGCATGTACATTTTTGTTCTTTTCCAGTAGGGCACATTGTGGATCCATTTTACACACAAGCATTTTGCAAAAACCTTTTCACCACACACATCTGTACCAGCAGTTTGATATACACATGACATATAGTTCTAATATATTTGTAACACCAGCATGTTACACAAATCATGTTGGTATTTACAAATGACATATAATTATTTACAAAATTCAAGACAGTTGGGCTGGCAGTATCCCCCTTTGTCACAGTCATGTTTTAGACACTCAAAAACTGAATGTACCATTTTCAGTTGCTACCATATAACCTAGAAAGTGTGGGTTTAGATAAGAATCCACTAGCTCAACTTTAATCATGACAGCCACTGAACCATGCTGTGCAGCTTAGATAGTTCTTAGATAGTTCTAAACATCTTCTGATCTCTGGGAGTCATAACATTTTTGAGAAATATTCAGGAAAAAAAGGACTCAGGCTTAATGAGCTACCTGCCCCTTCCAGCAATTTTGTACAATACACACTATAAAAGCAATGTTTACTCATGCAACAGCAACATACTTTTTGTCATTGTAAGGGCTTCTACAATGTAAACCTCTCAGATGTTGCTTTTGGCATTTTAACAATCATCAAGGTAATCTCTTTAGAATCAACAAATCAGTTATTAATATATACGCATGCAACATTCTCGTGTATATATACACACACACACACACAAACACACACACGTACACACACAGTTCAGGTACTGCTTGAGAGGTGCATATTCTAAATCTCATTATCCATCTTGTGTATTTCCATTTTTTTTTCTTTTGGCTGCCTACCTCATGCCTGCTCATTGTGTCCCCATGGGATCACTGCCATTCATTCCCCTTCAGGGACAGTTAATTCAATCTAATCGTGGGAAGTATCAAATAAAAGGAGTGGTGCTGTGATGTGCAGTGGAGTAGACATTGGTCTAACCATCCACCTGGGCATGTAGAGTGGCACCCGTATGTCTGTGCATACAGTAGGCATTGTGCAGGACAATCACTTGGATACACAAATGAACTAAGCCCACAGATGCCTCAATGCCTTGAAGGTAATGCCTCCAGTGTCTGTTTTTTTCAATTATTTTATGTTACATTTGATTAAAGGGATAGTACACTACTCACAACTGATGGTTAGCAGGTACTATTCAGGTGAAATAAATCATCAAGAAGACAAAAAATAAAAAGAGAACAGAGATGCAGTAAGCTGTACATGTAAAAACAGAGTAGAATGTAACAATATATAACAAACTGTACAGTAGAAATTAATAGATGCAGCAACAACTTATGAGATAATACAAATGTTACAATTTACATGATTATATTTCAGGTTTACATCAGGGTAGAAATGCTGCGGGGTAATGAGAGTCAGAGTAGGGGATGGTGGGACAATAAGTTGGTGTTAGCAGCTGAAGAGAATAATGCTGGAGGTTGAGAGGCCCTCATGTGATGTGGCCTGTGATTGGGTGTGGAAAATTCTTTTAAGTTCAGCCCTGAAGGTGGGGAAGGGGGACTGTAATTCTTTGAGGTGGTTGGGGAAGAATTCCCATATTTTAGGTGCAAGGATGAAGAACGAGTGGTCAGTACAATGTAGGCTGGTTTGTGGGGGGTTGGGTGGTTGTGGGTAGAAGCATCTGAGGTTGTAATGTGTATCTTTAATATAAAGTTTAGCTGATAGCAGTGAGAAAGAGGTAGGTTGGAGCAGGGGTGCAGCCAGAAATTTACATTTTGTATTCACATGTAGTACTGTTGCCCCATCACCCACCTATCATTTTAAAAATGTACTCATCTCTCAAAATGCTACCACCAGACATATAGGAAGGAAACAAGCTATTTTCAATTCATACCCATAAAAATATATTCATGCAAACAGTTCTAAACATGCTGTGCTTTTTGAGTGTTGAAGTTTTCAAGAGATGCTCAGAAAAAAATTACACATCTGAGTACACCAAGTACAACTAGCTACACCCTAGGTTTGGATGAGTTTGAAGCTGAGAGAACCTAGTAGCAGATCTGTTCTGTGCTCCTCTAGAAACCATTTGATTTCTTTTTTTTTGAAGATAAGGCAGTGGTGCTCAAAAGAAAGTGAATTAGTGATGATGCAACAGCTTTTTTCTTGACTGAGGAGCTTGACTGGAGCGTGTGCTCCTGGGTGTGCTGTCTGAGCATGAGCTCCTAGGTGTGCTGTCCAAGCATGTGCTCCTGAGTGTGCTGTCCAAGCATGTGCTCCTGGGTGTGCTGTCCAATCATGTGCTTCTGGGTGTGCTGTCTGAGCATTTGCTCCCAGGTGTGCTGTCTGAAAATGTACTCCTAGGTGTGTTGTCCAAGCATGCTCTCCTGGGTGTGCTGTCCGAGTATGTTCTCCTGGGTGTGCTGTCTGAGCATGTGCTCCTGGGTGCACTGTCTGAGCATGTCCTCCTGGGTGTGCTGTCTGTGCATGTGCTCCTGGGTGTGCTGTCTGTGCATGTGCTCCTGGGTGTTCTGTCTGAGCATGTGATGTTCTGTCTGTGCATGTGCTCCTGGGTGTGCTGTCCGAGTATGTGCTCCTGGGTGTGCTGTCAGAGCATGTGCTCTGGGGTGTGCTGTTTGAGCATGTGCTCCATGGTGTGCTGTTGCTCCAGGGTGTGCTGTTTGAGCATATTCTCCTGGGTGTGCTGTTCGAGCATGTGCTCCTGGGTGAGCTATGTGAGCATGTGCTCCCGGGTGTGCTGTCCAAGCATGTGCTCCTGCATGTGCTGTCCGAGCATGTGCTCCTGGGTGTGCTGTCCGAGCATGTGCTCTTGAGTGTGCTGCCCAACCATGTGCTCCTGGGTGTGCTGTCCGACCATGTGCTCCTGGGGGTGCTGTCTATACATGTGTTCTTGGGTGTGCTGTCCGATCATGTGCTCCTGGGTGTGCTGTCCTTCAACCTCCCACCCTGAAAAAAGCTAGCAGACTCAGCCCACCCATTCTTCAGCTGTCTCTCATCAGCTGCTGTAGTTCCTGGATCACTATACAGCCCATTGGTTGGCTCAGTCATAGTTCTTTATACATGCATGACACAGACCTGACTGAAATGCTTTGTTGTAATTGAACAATAAGGTATCACTTAGTGATGGTCTAACACAGTTGTACTCTCATATATTCTTTGGACATAGAATGTCACACTTAATTATATGTCCATTTATTTTTATTTTCAAATGTATGACTTTGAAGATTTGCATTAAAGTGAAACTGGCTAGACACAAAAGTGAAGGCACTGCTGTGAAAATGTATGGGACATGATTCAGGATATAACAGACAATATGTCGTGTAACAAAGACAAAATGTATGCTGCAGCAGGTATCAATTTGCAACAGTAACTTGCCATGTTCCTTTTCTTGGAGTGGAATTAATGGCGCACAGTCTCTTGACATATGCATACTGACATCATAACCCTGCAGTAAAAACATGCCCATGAAGCAGGGAGATATTAGCGTTTTGGGAAAGGGATTAATGTTTCCCTTCCAGCCAGTCATTACTTGTTTACTTACTCCTCCCACACATCATGCAGGATTGCTTTAGTTGAAGTTGCTTCACTGACTATGACACTACGCTCCTAACTTGCAGGACTGCCTTAATATAAGCTGCCACAGTGGACACGTGTGTGCTCATTATGGTAGACTTGATGTCCTTTTTCTTAGATGATCTTCGATTGATTACTTTGTGCTGATGTGTATCAGAAATGTGTTGCTAGCTTGAATTTCACATGATTTCATAATAAGCACCTTGTGGTATAACTTTACAACATGTATAACCTTATGTACATCATCACCTTCTATAACTACATAGACTTAGCTGTAACCTTTCTTTGCTGCATCATGGATACTAGCCTACCCCCTCATATAGTGTACATATATATTCTACTGGTGCAATCAGACTTTCATAGCTCTGACTGGAGCTGCCATCTCCTCTGGATTACAGTAACTTATTGTGTTGACTGTACTGCATGTTGCAGCTCCGGCTTCCCTTATTATGTATCTATATATAATAACTGCAGTGCTGCACAACAATGGACCAAGAGATAAGACACTTTTAAAAAAATGTCATGTTTAATAAAGATGTTTAAAAAAACACCAACTATGTCAAAAGCCTGCACCACTACAGCAGAGTGCAGTGAAATAAAGCGTCACTGCAGTTTAGCAACTCTCCACACACACACACACACACACACACACACACACGCACACACGCACACACACACACACACACACACACACACACACACACACACACACACACACACACACACACACACACACACACACACACACACTCTGTACAGTACAACGGTCTGATGCATTGATGACAGCTTCCCACAGAGCATATATAAAGTATGATGGGCAGCATCTATAAACATCTGCTGGAGCTGAGTGCTGTTTAGCTATAATGCGATTCACAATAATAAATTCATAAGTTGTCACAGCTGCACAGTGCCCTTGTTTTATATGTGTTTTAATTATTCTGCCATCTTGGCCTTCTATACTTGCATACTTAATGCTGCTTATTTCCATCGGCTTTCTTATTTACTAGTAATTATGCACATATTTGTAAGCATGGCATATCACGTAGCTCTGAGCACTGTACTTTGTCTTTGAATTATCCCTCTTTGCATAGCTGCTTCCTGCTTTATTTTGTACTGTACATTGTGCTACACCTCTATAAATCCCAGCCGTTATTTCTAGTGCAACATCAAAAATCCACTTACGTTCCATAGATATAAACTCTATAAAATTAAAACTTACTGACTAATAAGCAAGAAGCAGATGTAATTATACCCTTATCAGCGGCATGCCAGAAATGTATGGCTCCACCAACCTAATAGATGATATATGGGACACTGTCTTCCAACTTACTGAGTGACCAAAGACAAAAAGATCTCACAGAGCACTTTGCTCAAACTCTGCTTTTTATTATTTTATACCCACATGCCCAGCATAACTAAATATACCAACTCCAAGATAACACTATAGTGGGGAAAAGGGCGAATTTCCTCATGGTGGCCAAGTGTCTCCTTTCCCAGAGTAAAACATCAGTGATGCGCACATTCAAAAAATTGAGTTTTCCTCAAAGTCATCTCATGGTTTTGCAATTTGGTGAAGTGGATTTTCATTAATATCAGGGGTAGACCCATTGTATTATGCTAAACCAAGTTTTTACTGAAACAGCTGTGTCTGGAGCCTTTCTTTCCAGGCCTCCGCTGAAAATGGGCTCTGTCTCTAAATAAATAAATAGATATAAAAATAGCTGATTACAAAAAAGCTATGATTATTACTGGCAAATGTTTTGCATTCAAACAGGCTGGAAATTTTTACAGTGGATATAAAAAGTGCACACACCCCTGTTAAATGCCAGGTTTTTGTGATATAAAAAATGAGACCAAAGTAAATAATTTCAAAACTTTTCCCACCTTTAATGTGACCTATAACCTGTACAATTCAATTGAAAACAAACAAATCTGTTGGGGGAAAAATATAAAAAAAAATGTACAATACACTGGCTGCACAAGTGTGCACACCCTTAAACTAATACTTTGCTGAAGCACCTTTTGATTTAATTATGACATTAAGTCTTCCTGGGTAGGAGTCTATCAACATGACACATCTTGACTTGGCAATATTTGCCTACTCTTCCTTGCAAAAGCGCTCCAAATCTGTCAGATTGTGAGGGCATCCCTTGTGCACAGCCCTCTTCAGGTCACCCCACAGATTTTCTATTGGATTTAGGTCTGGGCTCCAGCTTATTGTACATTTTTTACTTTCTATATTTTCCTCTAGCATATTTGTTTGTTTTTCAATTGAACTGTACAGGTTAACAGGTCACATTTAAGGTGGGAAAAGTTTTGAAATGATTTATTGTGGTCTCACTTTTTTATACCACAAAAACCTACATTTTAGTAGGGGTGTGTACACTTTTTATATCCACTGTATATAGCCATTTGTCTATTCAGTTAGTAAAGCTCCTAGTGTTATTTTCCCTCTGTTTGATGGATTTGTTTTCAATACTGTTTATTATGTTGCCAGTCTAGTGACTAAAATTCCTAAAATATGTGTCTTCTCTCAGTATGTCCTGTAAGTGTTTCAACACTTTAATTAGTTGTATTTTTATGTTATTGATACTATGTCATTTACAGACATCTTTCTTTTATATGTTTATTTATTTATTTATTTACATTTGTTGCCCGGGATTGTCTGACTGGACGTAGGTCCATTTTCAGTGGTGGCCTGGGAGAAAAGCTTCACAGTTAAAATATACAGACAGTAGTCACATTAGATTTACATAGCAATTAACAATTTGATTAACATAGCAATTAACAATTACAAACATAGGTACAGATGAAGAATATAGTACATCAGTAGCAACTAGAATCTTTTTCATCTGCAAAGTACATAACAAACATTAACAATTGTTACAATAAGAAGTTCCTGCTGTATAATAAGTAGTTAGGCTTATGAGCATCCGAGCTTGCTATAATCAAGGTAGTTAGTGGGGTGGAAAGAAAGGTAGTGGGTGGATGGCATGGGTGATATTAGAGGAGGAGTTGCAAGGGCATAGCCAGCATGTTTTTAGGTGTGCTTTTAGTAAAGTTTTGAAGTGGGTGCGTGATGGTACAGAGGTAATTGTGGGTGGGAGGGAGTTCCATAATTTGGCTATGGCGCAAAAAAATAGTGCGTTATCAGCAGAGTTATTGGCTTTAGTGATCTGCAAGTGATTTGTTTTGCTGGATATTAGTGGTCTGGTGGTGCGATAAGGTTGGAGTAGATTCTGGAGGGATGGGACTTTTAGCGGATTGTTTACTAGTTTGTGGGAGAGTGTGAGTTGATACCATTGAAGGAGGTGAGGGAGTTCAAGCCAGACCAGTTCAGCAAGTGAGAGACAGTGGTGACTACGGTAGGATGCCCCTGTGGTGAATTTGGTAATTTTGTTGTAGCAGGTCTTGATCTTGTTTAGATCGCATTGCCTTAGGTTGGTATATATTGGACAGGCATAAACTATGGTGGAGATAAGGTGGGAATTTGCTATGAAATTTTTGCTGCTTTGGTGAGAAGTTGCTTATTTCTGTATAATGCTCCTATTTTTTGTGGACTTTTTATGGTTATGGATATGTGAATGTCAAATTTTAGTTTATTGTCTATTTCCATTCCTAGCAATTTGGTGTGTTCTGTTGGGTGTATAGTGGTGTTGTCTTTTGCTGTGATGTTAAAGTGAGAGTTGTTTTGAGTATGTTTGGTGGGTTGGAAGATGAGTAGTTTAGTTTTGTTTGGGTTGAGTATTAATTGGGCATCGCATAACCAAGTTTCAACAGAGGAAAAGGCTTCCTGTGTGACTTTTTGCAGTTTGGGTAGGGACTGGGCTGAGCAGATGATGGTTGAGTCATCTGCATATTGCATGAGTGTGCCATGTTTGGTGGCAGAGGCTAGATTATTGGTGAAAATAGAGAAGAGTAGAGGTCCAAGGATGGATCCTTGGGGAACACCTATACAGACAGGTAGTTGGGGAGATATGTAATTCTGCCATACAACGGATTGTTGGCGGTCAAACAGGTAACTCTGAAACCAGTTGGTGACTGATTGAGAGAAGGATAGGTTATTGAGGACAGAGATGAGTTGTTTGTGTGGGACCATGTTGAATGCTTTAGATAGGTCTAGGAATGTAGCAGAGGAGAAATAGCCATTGTTTTTATGCTGAAGGATAGTGTTAATAAAGGAGAGTAAGGCAGTGGTGGTGCTATGGTTTGGTCGGAAAAAATGCTGAGTATTGGAAAGGAGGTTGTTAGTAAGGAGGTAGTCTGAGACCTGAGAGTGAATGCATCTCTCTAGTATTTTGGAGAGTGGAGAGAGAATAGCTATGGGGTGGTAATTGGTTAGTTCTGTGGAGGGGCTGACTTTGTGGAGGGGAATTATATGTGATACTTTCCATAGTGTGGGAATGTAACTTTCTGACAGAGAAAGGTTAATCCAGAGAAATACTAGGCAGACTAGAACATCAGCTGCGATTTGTAGGTATTCACTTAGGAGGTTGTCTGCTGCTAATTTGGTGGGCTTAAGTTTAGTTAAGAGTTTTTTTATGTTGGAGGTAGGAACAGGAGAAAAAGAGAAGACAGTGGGGAAATTACTAGTTGAAGGTGTGGATTGGAGTGGAGGGGGGTTGTGTTGTCTAGCTAGTGATAGTATAGTTTGTGTGAAGTGTGTGTTGAATGAGGTAGCAATATTTTTGGAGGCGAGAGGGATGTTAGGACGAAGGGTACTGACTTTACCTTGGTAGAGGATGGAGTTTATGGAGGACCAGAATTGTTTGGGGTTGTGTTGGGAGGAGTCTAGGGCAGACTGGTAGTATTGGAATTTGTCCTGTTTTATTAGCTTTTTGACTCTATTGCGTAGTTCTAGGAATTTCTGTCTAGCTGCGGGGGTTTTGGTTTTGCACCAGTGCTCCCAGGCTTTATCCCTGTTTTTCATTTCTGACTTAGTGGTTTTCTGTAGCCATGGGGAGGGTTGTGCTTTGGTTCTGGAAAGTCTTATGGGGGCGTGGTAATTAAGGATGCTCAGGAAGGTAGTATTAAAAAATTCAACTGCGTCATCAAGACTGAGGTACTTTAGAGGATGCCAGTTACATTCTTTGAGGGATGAGATGAATGTGAGTGGGGTAAAGTTTATTTTTTTACGTATTTGACAGTGGATGACAGGTTTAACTTGGTATAGGTGTTTTGTGAGTAGGAATGTTGAGGAGTGATCACTGAGGCTGTCCAATAAGTAGCCTGCTATAAATGACTGGGGGCTCTTACTGACTAGTATCCAATCCAGTGTAGTGTGCTTGTTGGAGTTTTTATTTATCCTGGCTGGCAACTGGACTAGTTGGGTGAAGCCATGAAGGTTTAGATGATGGGTTGGATGGTTGCCAGAACAGGATTGCCAGTCAATGTTGAAATCACCTAAAATTATAGTTTTTTGGGGGAGATGGTGGGCAGCCCAGCTGAGGAGGTTTTCTAGTGGAGGGATGTTTTGGCCATGTGGGAAGTAGCATCCAATTATGTTGATGGTTTTATTTTGGTTTATTTTGAGGTTGGTAGATATTATTTCTTCATTGCCTATTTGTGGAGCTGATGATTTTAAGATCTGGATGTTTAGATGCTGTTTAAATATTATAGCTATACCGCCTCCTTTCTTGTTCATATTGTTTCCAAGCTGGCACACTGCTAGTTTCCTTTTCCAGTTTATTAGGACTGAATAATTTACTTTGGCCAGTGTCTAGAATTCAGTATGATCTACAGATGTTAATCTAATGTTTACTATCCACACTGGTCTTACAATTGCTGTTTTCTTCTGTTCTGTCTTCTTTCACTTCTGTTCTTTAATGGCTCTTTCCTCTGTTACCCCTCTCCCTCCTAGTGCACCGTAGGTAAAAACACAACCTGCTTTCAAAACTAAACTGAAGGAACACCTGTTCTGAGAAAACACATGTAAATATTTTAGAGATATTGGTTTATAAATTTCGGGTATATGCGCTTGTCTCTAGATAGGAAATTACTTTTTTAAAAACTCTTCTAGGAGGACCCAGCTGATGAACAATACCTAAATTGTAAATAATGTTTAAATTATATTGTAAAAACCTTGTTAATATCCCCTTGTAAATGATTAATGGAGTTATGTTTAAGGCATTGTGGGACTGTGTCTTGCTTTCTTCCTCACATTACTGTAACCATTGTGATATGGTATGTTTTCTCACTACATGTGTTAATATAAGTTGCAGTTATCACTGTGAATTCCACTAATTCCTGAGTCCAGGATATGTCTGAAAAGGGTCAGCTTACCAATCCACCAACCCTGTTTAAAAATAACTGAAGAAAGTGAGATGTAGTATTTAAACAGAACTTTGCATCTCATATTATGCTCTTGATGGTAATGATGCTGTACTGTACTGTGTACCGTTAGCTACTAATACTTATTTTCCAGGTTGACAGCTAATTTGTCTAGATAGATGGTGCAGAAGATCCTTTGCACACATAAGATGTGGCCTGTGGGATAAGAATTACCCCACTATGGTGCCTTGTGGAATGGAAAGGGAGCTTTTTCACCATTTGTGGGTTCACCATTTGTGGGTAGGCTGGTTAGAGGAAGAATTTATTTGAAATATCAGGATTAGAGGGTTACGTTGTTGGATCTGCTGACTAGAAAATGATGTCAAGATAACAATTTGAACTTAAGAGCAGGTAATGCGTAAAAAAGATGTTACAGATAGGAGTGGCTGGTGACACCCAGCAATTGTACGTGTCTTTGGATAACTGTACAGGCAAAGTTTTGTCTGCAAAGCTGGGTACATTCAAAATAATGTATTTGTTTAAATATTAGATGTGTATAGCTTGATTTGCAATGGTATAATTTATTTGTGAACAGTGATGCATGTAGGTGAAAAGAAAACTGTAAGGAGGCACGTATGACTAAAGGCTACACAGTAGGAAGAGGTAAAATTATGACATTTTTGATAGAAGAGGGATGATTCAATTACATGAACTATAATATACCTATACTACCTATATAACATATCTTTTATATGCCCAGAGAACTAAATGCTGTCAGTGTAGCAGCTGGATATATGACTGATAACATCACCGAAGCACTGAATATACTTCAAATAGTACATGTGAGCTGCAATGCAAGAATTCTGACTATGCATTTATGATAGCTGGTGACTTCAAAAAAGCAGATCTCAGGGAGATGCTACCCAATTACTACCAAATTGTGGATTTTCCCACAAGGGGATCAAATACTCTGGACAAGGCTTACACTAACATAAAAGGTCATACAGAGCTGTACAACAACCAAACCTGGGTGGCTCTGATCACATCTCCATAAAACTAATATCAGCTTACAAATCTCTCTTGATCAGAGATAAGCCCACTGCAAAACAAATCAGGGTCTGGCATGAAGGAGCCATGGAAAGTCTCAGGGACTGCTTTGATACCACAAACTGTGATGTCTTCAGGGAGGCAGCCATGGTGAACAGTTTGATGAACATAGATGAATATACTGAGACAACTATGGCTTATATATCCAAATGCGTGGAGAATGTAATGAACATCAAAAATATTAAAGTAAAAGCCAACCAAAAACCATGGCTAAACAGCAAGGTGTATGAGTTGCTGAGGACAAGAAACACTGCTTTCAGGGCAAAGGGTAAGAAAAGTCTAAGCGTGTCAAGGGCTAATCTAAAAAGGGTGTCAAGGAGGCCAAGAGGGAGTATGGAAAGAGGATAGAAGGATGCTTCGAGGATGCAAAAGACTCAAGAAGCCTGTGGCATGGTATTCAACAGCTAACTGACTACAAGACCAAGTCAGCTCAGTGTGATGATAGCACTGAATGTGTGGACAATCTAAACACATTTTATGGTAGGTTTGAAGAGAAAAAGAAGCTAGAGGCTGTAAAGCTTCTCAATGACCAAAAGGAGGCAGTACTTAACTTCAATGCAATGGATGTAAGAAACCAGCTGAGGAAAGTGAACCCCAGGACGGCTGCTGGCCCTGACAACATTTTGGGAAAAGTATTGAAAGGTTGTGCAGACCAACTCAGTATAGTCCTGACAGACATCTTCAATACCTCACTTGTCCAGAAAAAAGTACCAGCATGCTTTAAGGTTACCATCATAACCCCTCTGCTCAAAAAAAACACCCCACCTGCCTAAATTATTACAGCAAATGCAATGAAATGCTTCAAAAGACTGGTTAAAAGGCATTTGACTACAATACTACCCTTATCCTTTGACCCACTGCAGTTTGTCTACCAGGCAAACAGATCAACTGCTGATGCCATTTCAGTGGCACTTAGCATCTTGAAGAGAAGAACAACTATGTCAGGCTGTTGTTCATAGATTTTTGCTTGGCAAGCAATATGGTGATTCCAATGCAACTTATAAAAAAGCTAATCAACCTTGGGCATAAATAAAGGGCTGTGCAACTGGATCCTCTATTTCCTGACTGGAAGACCACAAAAGACCTGGGCTGGTAATAACACTTCAGGGAGTATTACAATCAACACCAGAGTACCCCAGGGTTGTGTGCTGAGCCCTCTACTGTTCACAGTCCTTACCCATGACTGCTCTGCAGAAGCCAGCAGCAACTACATCATCAGATTCGCAGATGACACCACAGAGGTGAGACTCATAAGTGGTGACCATGAGAGTGGGTATAGGAATGAAGCCAACTCCCTGACTGAATGGTGCAATAGCAATAATTTGGATCTGAACATCAATAAAACAAAATAAATTATTATTGTCTTCAGAAAGAGCTCTGCTATGCACCTGCCCCTCAAGAACAATGGTGAAGAAGTGGAGAGAGTTCAAACTACAAAGTTCCTGGGGTGCATATATCAGAAGATCTTTCTTGGAGTACAAACACAGGCCAGCTAATTAAAAAAGCTCACCAGCGACTACACTTCCTAAGAAGGCTGAGAAAAGCAAAGCTCTCAATGAATGCTCTAAATACCTTCTACAGAGGAGGCATTGAGAACATTATCACCAGCAACTGCACTGTATGGTTCAGTAACAGCACAATGGCCTAAAAGGAAGAAGCTGCAAAGAACAGCAGAAAGGATTGCGCGCACTAGTCTTCCTATCTTCCAGGAGTTCTTTGAAATGAGATGTAAAAAGATGCCCTGCAAAATACTGAGTGACACTTCTCTTCCAGCATATGGTTGGTTCAGTAAACGTGTATTTGGTAGAAGGTTATGCAGTATCTGCTGCTGGGCCTCCAGAGTCATGAACAGTTTTTATCCAGCTGCAGTAAGACTCATTAATGCAGACGTAAATCTGGATTATCAAAACTATAATAGATTGTTACTCTCTCATTCTTTTCCTTTTTCCATACAGTAATTCTATTTATTGCAGACTAAAATTAATACATTCTCATTCAAGTGCAATTCCAATCACTTCTTTATGTGCAATATCACCCGATCTCACCTCTGTGTATAGTCTACTTTTCTTTTCATGTGTTAACTATCTAGTATTCAGTGTAGTCCTGTGTATATACATAGTGTACAAGCATGTGTGTCAGATACCAATATATTTACTTTTCTACTACAGTTATTGTTTCTTTTTAATGCCTATCATGTCTGTCTTTTTCTGTTTGTTTTCTCCTATAAAAGTGCTGACACTCGAAATTTCGTTTAGGTAGAACTTGTGTTTCCTAAATGATAATAAACTTTCTTTGACTCTTTGAATCTTGAATCTAAATGGTATGAATAACTCAAAGTGAAATGGATGATTAACTTATCTGAGAAAACTGTAACCATGGACAGTAGAATTGCAAGAAACACATTTCTAGGGACATGAGCACGATGCATTCTATAGAGGATACCGAGCATAGGGATGATATCTGGATATGTAAAAACATGCATTCTATAGAGGATACCGGGCATAGGGATGATATCTGGATATGTAAAAACATGCATTCTATAGAGGATACCGGGCATAGGGATGATATCTGGATATGTAAAAACATGCATTCTATAGAGGATACCGGGCATAGGGATGACATCTGGATATGTAAAAACATGCATTCTATAGAGGATACCGGGCATAGGGATGATATCTGGATATGTAAAAACATGCATTCTATAGAGGATACCGGGCATAGGGATGATATCTGGATATGTAAAAACATGCATTCTATAGAGGATACCGGGCATAGGGATGATATCTGGATATGTAAAAACATGCATTCTATAGAGGATACCGGGCATAGGGATGACATCTGGATATGTAAAAACATGCATTCTATAGAGGATACCGGGCATAGGGATGACATCTGGATATGTAAAAACATGCATTCTATAGAGGATACCGGGCATGGGGATGATATCTGGATATGTAAAAACATGCATTCTATAGAGGATACCGGGCATGGGGATGATATCTGGATATGTAAAAACATGCATTCTATAGAGGATACCGGGCATAGGGATGATATCTGGATATGTAAAAACGTGTATGATTTTAATTTGTAACGATTCCTTCTTATGTAGGAAGGTCTGACAGTAGAAGGGAATGGATATTATATAGCTATAAAGGGAAATTTGGGTGCAATACTGTTGACATTATTTGGTATATAAGTCCCAATTAGGACTGCGTGAGTGGAATTTACATTTATAGAGTAATATTGGGCAATCAGTCTGCAGGTTATTAAATGTCTAGTTAATAACCAGATAGTGACCCAAGGTGGGGCTCAAACCCTGTACTTTTCACTAGTGAAGCAAGCATCTTAACCATTACACCAACCTCCAACTCCTTTCATACAAGTGAAATAGTTGTATTTCAGGAGTGGATTACAGAGCATTAGGTGAAATGGAATGTAATTACTGCCTCTGTAGAGGTAAGCAACAACATGGAAAGGAGATAATGTTTTTAGAGTGGGGAGATGTGTGGCACCATATATGCAGATATTAAACTACCCATGGTGCAATGCGTATGTTATTCAAAGAGGTATGGGACAGGATTATGAATCGGTAGAATATACATAAATGAGCGCTGGTATTTAGTGAATGAGGTGCATCCCTTACTAGTACTGGACCATGCTTTAATGGAATATGTTGTTTGTAGGGTAGTACTTTCTTTCTAAAAATAAAAAAAAATTAGTGAATGTTGCCTGGAAATACTAAAGACAAATTTAACTATGACTAAATGCAATTAGCAGCATTATTCAGTGAATGGGATCAATCTGAGACAAAGTTAAAAACAGAAATGCTCTCAAACACTCGAACTGAATAGAACTTATAATAATAGTACAAAACAATTAAGTGTAGAAATTGGGTAGATGCAAAGTAGATTGTAATAAGGTCAGGATTACAATAAAGAGGAAGTAGAAAAGGTGAAAGGATTTGGAAGGGGAAGATGTCAAAACTGTGTTCCAGAAAAGATTATTGCCCATAATGATACAGCAAATGCAGTATGTTAAAGTGGTGAGAAATGAAATGATGGGAAAAAAGTTCAAAATTTGCAATTTTTTTGTGATGTACTATTACATTTTTATTATTTTATATGAAGTTTTGCTAAAAAAGTAATGCTTATTTGTAACATTTTACCAATTATAAATACTTCTTTCTGCACAAGGGAAACAAGAGAAAGAAAAAGAACACTACAACTTGTAAGCTATTTTCTTTTCTGGACTGAATGATTATATTTTGCTTTGTGCACTTAAATATACTATGACCTGATGTGGTACAACATTTATTTATTTATTTAAAATTTGCTAACTGGGTAAGTGGACAGGTCCGATGACATTTTTCAGCCAAAACCCAGGCCAAAAGCAATACAGACAAAAAGACATTAAACATTGATGCAGAGAGATAATTGCATAGTACACAAAGGATATGTTAGTAAAAATAAATGTTAAATGTCATTCCCTACCATTCACTGGCAGAAGTACTCACATTAACACTAAGAAAGATTCCAGACAGTTTTGAAGCTCTGCCTTAATAGGATAAAAACCTGCATTGCTTTTCAGTAGCTTGCCTCACTACTTGGCTGCAAAAGACATGCACGCACTAGAAATAATGGAAGCTGAGCCATCTTTCTGTTCACTCATCTGGACTTCAGAATATGCAGTAGCAACAGCAGAAGTGTGGCGTGTATTACAAACTATTTTATTATCTACAGCATAAACAAATGGAGATAAAATTAATAGCCATATTTCTTACTGCTGATATCCCTAAACTACAAGAAAATCTATAAGGGTCTGAGGCATCACCATTGCTTTAAGCCAAGATACATGCCATATTTTTCATTTTTCCTGCTCTGCATTTATTTCTGGTCCCAGTATTTCTGTAATCTGTAATATATAGAAAAGGCAGCAATATATTTTTCTTGTTGCACTATCTGCCCTCATTTCCCTTCCTTCCCCAGCACAGGAAATAATCTATACAGATTTCCTCTATTAACACATTTATGAAAACACATGACAACCCCATTGTTCTGTTATCCTCTCCTGCAATTTGCTGTAAGCCTGACTATCCTGTTTTTAATAAAGTCAAGGTTACCAAATACTAAACTGTGTATTGAAATACCTTGCTTTTCACTGACTGTTTATTCTGATATAATATTTAATTCATGTGAATGCTGCCAAATAAAGTTTAAATAGTGCATTACTGTGTGTATATATATATATATATATATATATATATATATATATATATATATATACGTGTGTGTGTGTGCATGTGTGTAATATATGCATGTGTGTGTGTGTTTATATATATATATATATATACATATATATATATACATGCGTACACACAAAGCTCTCTCCACCCAAGATTGTGCTAGACAGTCAAGAGGAGAAGGTTAACACCCGCACTACACCTCAAGTAACACATAGCCCTTCTAAACTCACACCACCAACACCCTAATATAGCAACATTAAATCCACAGATGCGGAGGCCCAACTGTAACCTGCGCAAGCAACAGGGACCTCCGAAGCTGAAATGCAAACAAACACCAATCAGAACCAAAGTGTCACATAGCTCACAACACCAGTGTGCCACCCAGCAACAGCCCCTAAGGCAAGACAACGTACCTAACACTTTAGTCATAGGTGACTCTATAGTCAGACACACTGATGTCCCACTCACCAGGCTGAACAAAGAGAAAATTACAGTCAGCTGCCTGTCGGGTGCCAGGATCCGCCACATAACGCATACACTAAAGTCACTCCACAACAAGTACAAATATGACTATGTCATTGTCCATGTTGGACTGAATGACTTGAGACATACCTCCCTGGACTACATGAAAAGAGACATGGAAGAGCTCTCGGATCATGTGGCCCAGGCAGGTATGACCCTAGCCCTGAGCAGCATCCTGCCTTCACCCAGAATGATACCACGATATAAGGACAAAATGATTGACTTTAACAATTGACGACATAATCACCAGACCACGATGCTTTGCCAGAGATGGTCTGCACTTGTCACCCCTGAGATTCAGGTTACTGGCTAAGGCTCTTGCCACCCCTATAGGACCTTTTTTAGGCAAATTTCAAAGGACAAAACCACCACCGTAACAGGTACAAGCATGCAAATACTGAAAATAATGATACTTAATGCTAGACATCTAAACCTCAAAATGCACTCTCTCAAGGCACTCCTAAAATGGAGAACATCAATATCTGTGCAGTAACTGAGACCTGGTTCAAAGCTCCAGAGAGCACCCCTACAATACCAGACTACAACACTTACCACACTTTTCGGCCACCAAACCAGGACCGAAACACTAAATGTGGAAGTGTGTCCATATTCACCAAGGATATTCACACCACCAGTCTAGTTGTCCAACACAATTTGTCTGAAATTCTCCAGGTGCAACTAACTCTAGATAAGTCTGCAATCCAAATTGTAGCTTGCTACAGATCCCCCACCATGCCCCAAGATTCTCACTACACCTTTCTAAACATACTGGAAAATATTAAGATACAACCAAGTACCCTAATATTGGGTGATTTCAACTATCCTGCCATTAACTGGGAAAACTACTCATGTACCAACACCTTTGCCCAACGGTTCTTGGAATTCATAAATTCCAATGCCCTGGATCAACTAATCCATAGTCCCACCAGGGGCTACAATATCCTAGACCTGGTCATTATCAACATGGGAAATCGATGCTCCACACCTATGGTCACCCCCTCGTTGGTCAGGTCTGACCATAAGCTAATCACCCTTAACATCCACATCCCACCCCCACCCCTCAGTAAGGAAACCTCCATAAAAAACTTCTCCAAAGCCAACTTCATGCTGCTTAAGTCAGAAGTGACAAACTTCATGACACCCATGCAGACGGGAACTGAAAGTTCGAATGCTGAATCCTACACTAAGGCACTGTACGAGCACATCCACTCATGCATGAATCGTGCCATCCCAAATAGAACCAAGATGCTCTGCTCCAAATAAAGGAAGCCAATCTGGTGGTCCTCTGCCAAAAACAAACTTTACAACAAAAGGAAGAAACTGTTGCAGAAAAGAGGAAAATCCCAGGATGCAAAAAACTCCCTTACTAGCCTCAGTAAGAAGCTGAGATCCCTCATAAAATTCTTAAAAGCTAGTTATGAAAATAAAATTGCCAAAGATTCCAAAGACAACCATAAGGCATTCTATAACTGCCAAAAATCTAAATGGTAATGCTCAGATCTGCTCTGAGCTACAACAGAATGGCATTAAATATATTGATCCCAAGGATATTGCCAATATCCTGGCAGATCAATTCAGTGCCAACTTCACCCCCCTCTCACCCCCTAAACAGCCCATCTCAATACTGGAAGATTGCCAAATTCCGGTAATAACGGTCACACAGGTAAAAAAAACGCACTCTCCAAAGCTAAAATACAGCATCCATGGGACCAGATGACATCCTGGGCTGTGTATTACATGAACTACAAAATGAACTGGCACCTCAAGTGTCATGTTTAATCATAGCCTCACCTCAGGCTTCATGCCCACTGAGTGGCACACAGCTACAGTTATCCCACTCCACAAGGGGGATCCACCTTGGATTTCGGGAACTACTGCCCTATCAGTCTGACGAGCCTGATCTGCAAGGCCATGGAATGTATTATCATGGAACTTAGAAACAAAGACATTGGCAGCCTTCAAACACTGGGCCCCACCCAATTTGGGTTTGTGAAGGGACGATCTTGTCTCCTGAACATGACTGACTTCTTCGAATCAGTCTCTAGAGCCGTGGACGAAGTTAAGACGGTCCACACATCCTATCTGGACCTTGCCAAGGCCTTTGACACCATTCCCCACTCTGGAATCATAGATAGACTTACTAAGCTGGGCATTAATCCCTACATCACTCAATGGGTTGCCAACTGGCTCACTGACAGAACCCACACTGTAAAAGTAGCTGACTCCAAATACAGCTCCAGACAAGTGACAAGTGGAGTACCTCAGGGTTCAGTTCTGGGACCACTCTTGTTTGGCATCTACTTCTCTGAAGTACAGGCCAACACTAAAGGACTCTGGCTAACAAAGTTTGCAGATGACTGCAAACTGGGAGCCATTATTGAATCCACAAATTATGTGGTTACTCTACAAAAGGGCCTTACAGAAACAGATGCTTGGTGCCAGAGCCATGGGCTCAAGCTCAATGCCAAGAAATGTATAGTTATCCCCTTTGGGGAAAAACATGCACCTGTGAATTACCACATAGGTGGCAGTACACTAAACACTGAACGTGTGATAAGAGACTTAGGGACACAGGTGGACAGTTGTCTCACCTTCGATAACCACATCACCATAATAGTCAGGAAATCCTTCTATGTGGCACACCTCATCACTACAGAAAAAAGGAGGTCATTGCCCCACAGTACTCATCTCTCATTAGACACATTATAGAATACAACACCCCATTTGGTATGTACTTCTCAAGACATCTGCAACAACTGGAAAGGCCACAGAAATACCTCACTAAAAGAATCACAGGCCTAAAGCAGATGCCCTAAGCTGACCGCCTTAAAAAACTCCAGCTATACTCTGTTGCATATTGTCTACTCAGAGGCGATCTCTGCTTAACATACAAGGCCATGTCAAACCCAGAGCTATTGGACATGCTACACTTAAAGAAATCCCAATCCCTCAGAGCCACACACCCCAGGGATCTCAGCCTTGTAATCACAATAAACAAAACATGCTGGAGGGATAGCTTGCTGACCCAGAGACTCCCCAGACTCTGGAATAGACTGCCCATACATGTCAAGCAGAGCAGCTCTTTGGCCCTCTTCAAAATTAACCTTGACGATTGGATGGGAGAAAGGAAATTCACCCCGGGGATCATGTCAGTCACCCTGCTAGGCAGGGGTCCAGAGAAGTAAATAGTGTGGGAAGAAACAGCCAGGGAATTGTTATGGCTAGGCTTGTATAGGCCCTAGGGCCAATAGCCTAGTACCAACCTATGAACCTATGAACCTATATATATATATATATATATATATATATATATATATATATATATATATATATATATATATACATCTGTGTTTATGACATCCCATGTTGAAGAAAACTCTCCCATCAAGTACTTTTCATTTAGTTATTGTTTCTGTGCAGCAGTAGTACAAATGGATACTTGTTTCTTCCTACCATAATATTTTTCTTTTCCCACCAACTGCAAAATAATAGAGTTAATTTTTAATGAAGGGATGTATGGTGGGTAAAGCACTTATATGGCATTTGCAGGTGGGCTTGCCACCTGTAGATTTAATAGGTGTAATTTTCAGGATTTACAATGTTGAATTCATGGGGGAAGGCTTTCCATTAACTTTTCACATGGAAAAATATACACATACAGAGTGTGTGTATGTTAGGAAAAAGTACAGTTTTGTACCTACCATAAATGTAGATGTCCAATAGATATGCAACTGCAGTCATAACATATGGGTTGTCCTGCCTCAGGCAGCCCTCGGTCAGCCGGATTCCAAAGTCTGGGTCCGACGTCGGCTGATGTCGCATTTCTCTCCGACGTCAGAGCGGCTGGAGTACATAAGCATCAGCCGACGCCATCTTCTTCAGTGTTTCTTGCCCCAGATGCCAGGTGCCCTCCAATGAAGGCTGTAATCAAATTGGAAGACAAAAATAGGTTTCCAGACAATAAATAAGCAATAAACAGATACACCATAACAGATATCCCCAGCTAGGATAACAGGGAGAGGAGTGGACCCAAGGCATAGAGGGGAAGGAGGGAGGGAAAACCCAACTGCAGTTGCATATCTATCGGACATCTACATTTATGGTAGGTACAAAACTGTACTATGTCCTTCAAGAATGCAACTGCAGTCATAACATATGGGTTGAATACCATAGCTTAGCTGGGGGAGGTGGTATGCTCTAGGAAAAGGATGGTGTAGCTATCAATCCCTGCAGGACTGCCGAAGCAAACCCTGCTCTGGATCTGGAATATAAAGGGAGGTTGTAGTGTTTGGAAAATGTATGCACGGAGCTCCATGTGGCAGCTTCTAGAATGTCTTTTGTAGGCACCCTCTTAAAAAGCTGTAGAGGTGGCTGTAGCTCTGGTGGAGTGTGGTCTGACATTGGCTGGCACACTCTTTCCATGGAAGGAATAACAGAATCTGATGCAATGTCCAATCCATTTTGAAATTGTCTGTTTGGAAATTGCTTTTCCTTGTATTCCAGGGGCGTAAGCTACAAAAAGCTGATCAGACTTCCTACTGGTCTTGGTTCTGTCTAGGTAGTAGCGAAGTTGTCTGTGTATGTCCAAGGTATGTAACAGTCTTTCCCCTTTGTTCTCAGGATTGGGAAAAAAAGTAGGCAGGTGAATTGCTTGATTTAAAGAAACCCTGGATACCACTTTTGGCAGAAAAGTAGGGTTGGTCCGTAGGGAGACCCTGTCTCTGTGAAAAGTTATGAACGGTGGTATTGCCATTAAGGCCTGTAATTCCAAAACCCTTCTTGCTGAGGTTATGGCCAGCAGGAAAACTGTCTTCCAGGAAAGAAATTGTAACTCCACAGAAGCTGCTGGCTCAAAGGGAGGTAAAGTAAATTTTTCTAGGACAAAATTGAGGTCCCAAGCTGTACTGGTGCCTTTCTTGGGGGCTTTATATTCTTGATTCCTCTAAGAAATTGCCTTAGCAAAGGATGTGAAAACACAGGTGGATCAGTGTTGTATCTAGCTGAGATAGCTGAAGCATGTATTTTTATGGAAGAGTATGAGAGTCCGTTATGTAACATATCTGCCAAGTATTCCAGAATGAGAGGGATGCTCAAAAGTGATGCATCATGACCCTTGTTGGTATTCCAAATGCTGAATCTCTTCCATTTGGCTGAGTAAGCCTTTCTGGTGGATGGTCTGCGGGCTTCTGTCAGTATCCGCTGAACTTCCTTGGAGAGAGGTAAATTGAGGTTATTTATGGGATTTCCCAAGCTGTTAGCTGTAGAGTCTGGATGTCTGGATGAATAGTCCTGAAGTTGTGTTGAGTCAGAAGTTGAGGCCATTGTGGAAGGGCCCACGTTTTGTTGTGACATATGCTCCGTAGTAGTGGGTACCAGTGTTGTCTTGGCCAGTCTTGAGCTATTAGGATCCCCTTCGGTTGCTCTGCCTTGATCTTTAATAACGCTGTGGTCATCAGTGTCAGGGGTGGAAATGCATAAATTATTAGGGAGCTCCAGTTGAATGAGAGGGCATCTACTTTCCATGCTTGTGGATGATATGTCCTTGAGCAGAACTTTTGTAAGTGATGATTGAGGTGGGAGGCAAATAGGTCCACGTCCGGCCTGCCCCATCTCGAGGTGAGTCGTATAAAGATGTCTGGATGTAGCCTCCATTCGTGGGGGTCCAGGAAATTCCTGCTTAGACTGTCCGCCAGAACATTGTCTTTGCCTGGAACAAACTGGGATTGTAGCTGTATGTTTAGACCCAGTGATTTTTCCCAAAGATTCATTGTCAGTCTGCAAAGGGGTAAGAATGAGTGCCCCCCTGCTTGTTTATGTACCACATCACAGTGGTGTTGTCTGTCCGTATTAGTAGGTGGCCTTGTTGAAGTTGTTGTCCAAAGGCCTCGATGGCATGCATTACTGCTAGCATTTATTTTTGGTTGATATGCAGATGTGTTTCCTTTGGGGACCATTGCCCTTGAATACATCTGCCCTCCATGTGCGCCCCCCATCCAAGGTCTGAGGCATCTGTGGTCATTGTCTGTGTTATCTGAGGTTTTTTGAACAACATGCCTGTGTTTAACTGGCTTACTGTGGCCCACCATAGAAATTCCTTTTGTAGACATGGAATGAGTGGAATAATTGCTTCTAGGTTGTTGCTGTGTTGAGACCATAAGCTTTTTAAGTACCATTGAA
The DNA here is from genome assembly GCF_019279795.1 of Protopterus annectens. Lineage (NCBI taxonomy): Eukaryota > Metazoa > Chordata > Ceratodontiformes > Protopteridae > Protopterus > Protopterus annectens. The sequence continues at coordinate 1,293,917,191 of NC_056726.1, read as the reverse complement.
GCTTTCTCATGTGTAGTCTTGCTAGTGGGACCAAGAGAATGCAGGATGCCATGTAACCCAGGGCCTGTAGGAAACTCCTTGAAGTCATCTGGGTGAGCTTTGCTAAACTTTTGAAGTAATGAGTTAACTTCTTTTGCTTGTCTTCTGTCAGGTAAGCCATTTGAGAGGCTGTGTCTAGTTTGGCTCCTAAGAAGGTTATTTGCTGGGATGGCTGAAGTCTTGACTTTTGAAAGTTGACTGTGTATCCCAGAGCCTGTAGCAAGTGTATGACATAATTCAAGTTTTGTCAAGGTTAGTTTGTTGTCCGCTTGTATGAGGCAATCGTCCAGGTACGGGTAGATTTGAATCCCCTGGAGCCTGCAATGAGCAATTACTGATGCCAGGCATTTCGTGAATACTCTGGGCACAGTAGATAAGCCAAATGGCAATGCTGAGAATTGATAATGCTCTGGCCCTGCAAGAAATCTGAGGTATCTTCTGCAGCTGTGTCTGATAGGGACATGCAGGTATGCCTCCTTGAGGTCCAGAGTAATCAGCCAAGACCCCTTGCCCAGCATGGGAAGGAGTTGCTGTAAAGTCAGCATTTTGAACTTTGGTACTATGAGAAAAGTGTTTAGAGCGGACAAGTCCAGTATTGGTCTCCATTGAGTTTCTTTTCTTGGAACAAGGAACAGTCTTGAATAAAACCCCTGACCTTGTTCTTGTTGTGGAACTTTTTCTATTGCTTTGATCTGAGCAAGCAGAGAAATTTGCTTGATAGCCTCTGCCCTCTGATTTTGTGGAAGGTTTGGCATGCCTTGTTTTCTTGGCAAGGTATGAAAGTGGAACCTGTAACCGTGATCTATAATGTCCAATATCCATTTGTCTTTTGTCAGTTTGTGCCAGTTTCTTGAAAACAGAGATAACTTTCCGCCCAAAGGAGCTTCTGTTTTCTCCTTGGTCAGCGGAAGTAGAGGAAAGTCATTGAGCTTGTCCCTGCGGGGAAGGAGAAACCCCTGTGTCACTTCTTTGGTTTGTTGGTTGCCATTGTCGTCCCCTGTAGGATCCTCTGTATTGCCCTCTTCCTCGGGCACGCCTGTTTTTACCCCTTTGAAATCTTTCAGGATTAGGAAAGGACCAGTTTTTAGAAGGCCAGTTCCTGCTGAATCTGGGCGGCTGAACCTGGAGGAAATCTTTGACTGTCTGTACTGACTTGGCTTTTTCCTCAATGGACTTTAACACATCTTTAGCATTAGCACCAAAAAGCTTGTTCTTTTCCAAGGGTGCATCAAGAAGTTTTGCCTTAACATGATCTGGTAAAGGTTGTTCTTTTAGCCATGCATGTCTACGAATGACCGCCCCTGTCATAGCTGCCCTACATGAAGCCTCCAATGCATCATATCCACACTGCAAAAAATGATTGCTAACTTGCTGAGAATTATGCACAGCCTCCTGCAAAGACTTCCTATCTAAAGGTTCAGGAGAGGCCAAACTTTTCTGTAAATCATCTAACAGGAAATCCTGATATTGAAACATGTGAAAGAGACAATTGAGAGCTCTCATAGATAAAGTAGTGGAGGTGTAGACCTTCTTCCCCCATCTCTCTAAGGACCTTGCTTCCCTGTCGGAAGGCAAAGGATTTTTGGATGTGGTAGCTGAAACCCCTTTAGGCCCCTGGGAAATTGTTTCTAAATCAACAGCATGGGCCGTAAATAAATGAGAATGGGTTTCTGGAACCCTATAGTACCTGTCAGGCTTGACAGGAGCAGGAGGAAGAGTATCAGGGGTAACACTGGAGTCAGAGTATAAATCATCCAAAACATCAAGCACAGGAGGTATAGCTAAGGGTCTGTGTTGAGGCTTTTTAAGGAAGGTTCGAAGGCGCTTTCTGGAATCAGAAAATTCCTGGCCTTGCCACTTAAAATGCTCCCTCATGGAATGCAGAACTTCCCCAAAAGAAATATCCTCAGGAGGGGAGGCCGAGGGGATGGAGTCCTCTACATCTGAATCCTCATAGGTCTGGAAGGGCTCTTCCTGGCTTTCAGAGGGAACAGAGTCCTCAGAATCTTCATCTGAGGGCAGAGGGTCAGGGGGTTCAACCCTGGGCCTCTTATCAGGAGGAGGCTGGGATCCTCTCTCAGGATGGGCCTGGGAGCCTCTGATCAGAGAAATTAAATCTGCAGCCATGGACATGATCTGAGTTTCAGGAGTAGCCTGAGGTATGTTTTTAGCAGTAAGATGTTTGGACTTGCTGGCTGCCTTGGCACGTGTGTAGGCCTTGATAGACATGGACATGGGAGGCCTAGCCGCTCCATGTGCAGGAGTTACCTTATCAACAGCAATGGTCTTGGGCATTTCCTCGGTTTCGGTATCCGGAGGAAAATCAATAACTGGCGTCGGAGTGGCCTCCGGTATCGGAGGTATCGGTAATGCGATATCTTCGGTTCGGAGCGGTGGAATAACCGCCTCAGAGGGAACCGGAGCACTTGCGGTTAGTTTTGGCGTGGTGTCGGTTGAAGACGCGGGCCGAGGATGTCGGTCCCGGTCTTTTCGATTCTTAGGAGTCTGCGTTGTCGGTTGTTCCGACGGCATTGTATAATCAAATTTTTTGCCGAAAAAGTCTTCAGCGTACTCCGCCCGGTGCCCGAGAGTGCGCTTGTTGAAGCGAGCACAGGCGGCACAGGCCGAGACGTCGTGGTCAGGGCCAAGGCAAGGGAGGCAGTAAGAGTGGAAATCCTTCTGAGGTATTTGTTTACCACAAGACAAACAATTATTTACTTTTTCAGTAATTTCTGACATCGGCTGAGGCAAGAAAAGGTCCCCAACGGGGTACTTAGCTTTTTTGATGACTTCGGTTTCGAAGAATACAGGAGCTGACCGACCGGCACTTGCAAACTGCTTCTGCTTCGGGCACCGCGTGGCAAGAAAGACTGAAGAAGATGGCGTCGGCTGATGCTTATATACTCCAGCCGCTCTGACATCGGAGAGAAATGCGACATCAGCCGTCGGACCCAGACTTTGGAATCCGGCCGACCGAGGGCTGCCTGAGGCAGGACAACCCATATGTTATGACTGCAGTTGCATTCTTGAAGGACATCAGTATACAGTCTGGAGGACACCCTAGCCTGAATGTGTTAACACAGTGTAGAGGAGTAGAATCCATTTCAGCTGAAAGCTGAAAAAAGAAACAAAAGGTTGAGGACGTTTTTTATGGACGGCAAGAGGGCTTTACATGCACACCTTCATGAATGGCTTTACTCCCTTTCCTTATGTAATAAACAATGAGATCACACTGCTTTTCATGGCAAATGACAAAAGCCATTGTTAGAGTTTGAAGTTTGTAACCAGAATGATTTGCATTCTTCTAATCTGCACCCTCTTTTAAACCCCTATTTTAAACTCAACACAACATAATGTACACGTTATCTAAAGGTTAATGACAAAAACAGGTTTCACTGTGAAGGAAGAAGTAAATAAAAACTGAATGTATAAACATCTGGAAATCACAACAAATGGATCAAAGAACATTTACCTCTTTACAGAGCTGAATGAGATACGGACTGCAAAAGTACAGAAAATCACTTGAATCCAATCAGACTCAGACAGACACACACTATAAAAATCTTTAAAAATACTTTAATATAGTGCTGTGGAGATGGAAATCATTCTCAGAACAGTGGAGTAAATCAATTATAACATCATAATGGGACACAAAAATACAAGCATTTGCTCAAGATCTGAAAAGGGACTGCAGTGACTAAATAACAAAGAGAGGTCTCCTTAAAACTGCAGTAAAGTATTACAAAAATATAGTAGGGTAATTACAGAATCACAGTGGCACACCAAAGAAAGAAATACCCTGAAATAACAATAATTATGATAGGGAACATAAGCTATGAAGAAATGAGGAAGCACACACACACACACACACACACACACACACACACAAACACACACACACACACACACACACACACACACACGCACACACACACACACGTATATGTTTCAGTTGTATCACTGTCACATTTGTTAGGATTTTTTTCATAGCAAAATGCTAATATCAAAACATCTGCAAGCTTTGTAACTGATATATAGTGTATTTGAAGTTTGATCTAGTACTAACTCCTCTCCCCAGGCCTCCTCTGAAAAGGTGCCCCGTCATGGTCAAGTAGGACTTTCCCAGTACATCAGTGCTAATAAATTATAAAGAAATAACTACACTCCCTCTTTCTAGAAGTCCTTTGTTCATTACTTATTCTCTCCCACTCTATACTTCATGCAAGCTTTAAAACTCATTTCATGTTTATCTTGAACTATGGTGTGGTGTAAAAACAACTCTGAATAAAAACACTTTGTTTCATTTCTCACTCTGCTTCACTCCATTGATAAGAATACTGCTACTTTTTCTTTGAATCGTAAACTTTTGGGCTTATTTTTCTCTTTGAAGTACTTACTAATGTTTATTAGCTTCCTTGCGTACTTCTCAACTGTCCTGATTTTCACAGAATGGCTAGATTTTTGCCTCATATGTTTGGCCTGTTCCTCATAAAATTTGTGGTTTTCTGGCAAATCATTGTGGATTGAATTCACTAAATAAAGACAAACATTTGAATTTCAGATTTCATATTATTCAGAAAATGCACTGTAACAGAAAACCTTTTGTTCTAGCAACTTTCTAAGTTTATAAGAGCATTATTTAAAATGTGTCCCTATTTTTGGGCCTTTGTCCCCTCCTCATTAATTTTGGCTTTATTCAGACTTTTCGAGCTAAGAGTTTGAGAGGTATAGTTCCTTGTCTTAGTTCCTTTATTTATGGCAGATGGAATACATTTTAGCATTCTAGGATGAATTCCAGCAGAATACATTTTAGCATTCTAGGATGAATTCCAGCAGTACCCATTCCTTGCTTCATGTTGTGTTGTTGGAATATGATAGCTCTAAGCTTTTTTGCATGTCTTTGACTGAATTCGCCTACCTTTATTGTTCCCTTTCTCCACCCAGCCAGCCTAAGTACTAAATAGGAGCTCTTCCCTCATTACTCCACCTACTTACAACCATCCCACTTAAACACATCACTCTCTCTACCTCGCTAGCAATTAAAGTCCCCCCCCTTTCTTATAATTTTAAGAAAATATTTATCTCTTTCTAACCCCTCCCTTCTTCATAGCCATTTCTCTTCTCCAAATCTATACCTATCATTCTCCCTTTGCACAGATATGCTCTCCTTAATTCCCCGCACCCTCCAGGCACCCTGCTTCCTCCTTTTGTTCCTAATTCCCCTATGTTAGACCAGCTCATATTCCTCCAATACCTGTCCAATATTACCTTCAACAATAACTACCACACAAACCCACCTTCACCTTCAATCTTACTCTCATTTCCATTCTATCTCCTCTTCACTCATTCAGCCTAACCCTCTGCACCTATTCCACCCTAAAATGTTCTCCACCGCAACTAAGATATAGACACCTAAACTAATCTTAGATCTACCTAAACTCTTACTTTGCAAACCTAAATGGCTAAAAGTTATTCCCTTTAACAACCTAGTCTTAGCTGGAGATATCCATCTCAACCCTGGTCCTAGTCCCTTTATTAACAAAACCTACCCCTTATCTCCTTCCTCCCCCCACATCATCCTTAAAATCTTTACTATCAGTGCTCAGAGTCTTAACAACAAAATTCACCAATTTCAAGCTTGGCTAAGCCATAACAAACCAGACATCTTAGCCATCTCTGAAACTTGGCTCAAACTCTATATCTCTGACTCTGAAATTCTGCCCCCAGGATTTCATACTCTCAGAAATGACCGATTAAGTAAAAAAAAAAGTGTCGGCACTTCCTTAGTTTACTCTAACTTTCTTGCCTTAATTCCCCCTCCAAATTCCAATTCCTCAGTTTAACAACACTGAACTCTACCCTCGAAGATATTCTCCTATGGGCATCAACTGAAATTAACTATGAAACTTACATTCTAGGGGATGTAAATATTGACTGGAACAAAGTCAATAGTCCCTCTCCCTCCTTATCTATTAACCTCTATGACTTTACTCAAATCACCAGACCCAACAAAATAAATCCCCCTGGATCCACTATTGATTGGGATCATAGTCTCCCATCCTAATAAAATAACCAACTCTGGTATAATTCCTGACACCATTAGTGACCACCTCCTAGCTTTCATTCATCGTTCAATGAGCTCTACCCCACACCAGCACCAATACATTCTCACTCGCAACCTCAGTAGCTTCAACCCCACAACTTTCTCAAATATTTTCAAACAAATGAACTGGCAAATTCTAAACACCCTTCCTCTTGACAATGCTATAGACTACGTCAACTCTGTCTTCCTAGACACTCTAAACTCCCTAGCCCCACTAAGAAACCAAAGGATAAAAACTAATACAGATCCTTGGCTATCCAAAGATACAAAACAAATTATGCATCAAGGGGACAAATTATGGAAGCTTTACCAAAACAATAAATTGCCCAATACCTTGCTCCAATACAAACAGCTCCATAACCTTGCAAAACAGCTAATCACTAAGGACAAAAAATCCTACTATATTAAGCTCCAGTCCAATAACAATAAAAACCCCAAGCAATTCTGGCAATTGGTAAACTCACTTCTCAATCCAGGCTCCAAGAATAACCCTTGTCCTGACCCAAGTAAATCCGACCTTGAACTAGGCTCTGAATTCAACTCATTTTTCATAGAAACTGTTTCTGACCTGACCAAGACTTTCCCCAACAAAAACTCGTCAGTCCCTCACTCTTCTCCATCTAACTCCCCTAATAACCCTCCCCTTAAGTTCGAGCTCAAGCCTGTCTCCACTAACTTTATGAAAAGACTTCTGTCTAAACTTAAACCTTGCTCTAATGCTCTAGACAATATTCTCTCTTCCTTACTAAAATGTGCTACTGATGGTATAGCTCTACCAATCAGCATCATTATTAACAGATCTATAAAGGAATCATACACCCCCAAACTCTGGCGCTCACTTATATTCTTCCTCTTCACAAAGGAGGTAAAAACACCAGCATTTCAAACTTCCACCCAATTGCTCTGCTCTCACCAATCTCCAAAATCCTAGAAACATGCATCCACCTCCAACTTATGCCTTTCCTGACCCAAAATCATCTTCTTACACCTACCCAGCATGGCTTCCATCCAGGCCATAGCATTATAACTGCTCTACTCTCTTTCCTAGAAACTGTCAATCAAGCCCGAGATTTAGGACACGTAGTTTCTACTGTTTTGCTCAATCTGTCTAAAGCCTTTAATACTGTATCCCACAAACACCTTCTCTATCATATCTCAAACCTTCATCTCTCACTTTATCCTGGTTCTCTAGTTACCTGTCAGACAGATCGCAGGCAGGTAAATGGAAGAACTCCACCTCTTCCTTCTTCCCTACCCCAACTGGTGTACCACAGGGATCCATCCTTGGGCCTATGCTTTTTAATATCTTCATCAATAACTTTCACACTGCTATTCCTGATGCCAAAATCATTCGATATGCAGACGATTCAACCTTAGTCTGCTCTGCCTCAAACCTCTGAATTGCTGACTAAAACTCAAACTGCCTTCTCAACAACTGAAAATTGAATGTGCCAAAACCACCTCTCTCTCTCAATGCAAATAAATCAAAGATTCTACTATTCTCTCCCACAAAGACTTACTCCTATGACAAAAATGCTTTCAAAGTCCTTAGTCAAACCAGTCACCTATAGAAGTGGTTCCATCCGCTAAACTACTTGGCATTACTATTGACGAACACCTCAAGTTTGATATCCATATTCAACAAAATATAAAGAAAACTCACCAAAAGCTGGGGATGCTGTACAGGAACAATCACTTTCTCTCCAACTCTACTAGGCATACTCTGGCCACTACTTATCTTCTTCCTACCTTATTATACGGAGCCCCTCTCCTAACTAACCTGTCCTCCTCCATCACCTCCAAACTAGAAAACTGCTACAATAAAATCTCTAACTTTGCCACCAAATCCAAAAATTCCACCCATCATTGCCTTACCCTACAATCTCTGAACTGGCTAGAACTCACAAACTACCTAGACTACCTCCAACTCACCACTGCACACAGACTTGTATTTCACCCAACAAAATGTCCAGCTCTAACAAATATCCTTCCCTTTACACCCCAAACAGAACTCTCAGATCTGAACATCAAAACTTAATTTCTATGCCTAAACCCAAATGTCATGCTGGCCAACTTCTCCTCTCTTTCTCACTAGGCAAGAAATGGAATTCTCTCCCTTCCACTCGAAGAACTATATCTAATGCAGAAATCTTCAAAACCCAGCTTTTCAAACACCTGTCCACTAAATGAAAATGTACCTGCATTCACCCTACCTAATTCTAAGTATATGCCCCCAGGAGGTTTTCTCCCAGGTTCCTAAGCTCTCTATAACTCCCATAGCTATTTTCCTATGAGTGCATCTAAGCTCTCTGCAACTCCTATAGCTACTTATCACATGATTCAACTTTGTAAATATTGTAAATAGCATCTCACTTTAAATGAGTACATGTAAATTGTTTTCACATGTATTTTAAATATGTGTATGTTAAGTGTTTCCATACCTACAACATGAGTGTTTGCTCAAATGAATCTGTATAGTATAACCCTTAAGAACAACCACATTGAATTTTGCCGATTATGCATGACATTGAATGTACATATTTGTAAACTGTTCTATATAATGTATCTTTCATACTTTTGTATCTTTTGTATCTTTTCTGTATTATGTGTCTTGGAGCTTTTCTCCCTGGGCCTCCACTGCAAACGGGTCATCTGGGCCCAGTGGACTTCCCTGGCAATCAAACTGGAAATAAATAAACTAAATAAATAAATAATTCAGTTTATGGTCCAACAGAACATCCTACACATCCTAAGCTACATGACAATTATACTTAGAAGCTCATTTCAGCTGTACAGTAGATAGACATGCTTTAGGCTACTTTTAGAACTCCCGTTCTGAAGATTAAACTATATCAAACACTGTTCTCGTTGTTTTCTTTCGGATGTTATTATTCTTAAGTGGTCGATATGAAAGTCATAAAAACAAAATATTCAGATGTGGTACAGCTATTGACCTGAAGCAATTTAGTGCCAGAGTAAAGGCATCGATAGGTAACAAAAATCCAAGTTCAGTGTATGGAGCATTACAATTTAGTTTGATTTTTAGCATGGTGCATCTATCATGAAGACATTCAATGAATTAATGCTCATGTTCTACAAATCAAGTTTGATATTCATTTATTCTCTATAGTACCGGAAACATATGCACATGTCATGCTAACTAGAGAAATCAGTTCGCACTGTGATGCTAAACTTGTTTAATATTATGGCAACATGCAAAAAAAGCCCTTAATAAATGAAAAAAAAAAAACAACAAAAATATATTTTTGCTTACTGCGCATTTGGATAGAATTCTGCTGACTACACTGAAGCATTCCCAGAAGCTTAATTTATTTCAAATTACTGCCAAAAAGCTGGTTGGAATATTGGGACAAATGCCAAGCAGCAACAGACAAATGACAACGTGTTAGATAACCATACTGAGCACTATACTTCCTTTCTGGTTTATTTTGCAACAATTTCTTTCAAGTATATCTGCCATGTTACTCTTTCTGTTTTCACCTTCCAATAATCAGAAGTTCCAATTAGTCTCCTTATCCTGTCAGCCTCAAAATCTGATATCATGTTTGTTTCCTTCCCTCATTAATCTTATAAACATAACCACTCAAACAAAAAATGAATGCTTATTGAAATATATTGATGTTTTGTGAAATACTAATGCCGTCTCATCACTCTAAGCAAGTTATTTTTATTGTTTATAATATATTTCTACAAAATACCCTTATGGGGTGGTATGCTGATGTGTTTCATCTTTTTTCTGAATCCACATAAATATTAGAAAAGGAATACACGAGGAGCAAACATTTTTGTGGTCTTATTTGTGTATTCATTTACAAAAGGAGTATTGTAGTATCCTGCTTTTATTAACAACATCTGCCAAGACTGTCACTTGTGCTGCTCAGATGAGTCCATTTGATTCTAATTGTGAACATCTCCTTAAAGGGCATATTCAGGTACAACTGAATGATAAGCTTGAAATAATAGCTAGTAGATGTGGTTTCTGCTGGAGTTCCAACTGCAAATCTTGCTTAGATTTTCTAGCTGTGGGTTGAAGCCAGCCTTCTGTGACTCATAACATACCTGAAAAAGGCTGACTTTGCAGTCTGCACCAAAGTTTTTTAAAGACTTTGTTAGTCTTGTAGCTGAATTAAAGCTGAATCAATGACATATCTAATTGCATCATTTTGTTCAGGCAGCAGCAATAGATGTAGCGACTACCCATTCATTGCTATGCATTGTCGGTGCTGCTGTACTTATGTGGTGTGACAGATGATGCGACAAATGCTAGAAATCAATAGGAAATAATGCAAAAAAGTGAAACTACAACTACAGAAACGTTTAAAAGTTTAAAAAGTAAGTTGCATGTCAGTTCTGCCTCTTTATGCAAGCATCCTTGAGTATGGGCTAAAAGACATAAATGAGGAAAACTTATCATTTCAGTGCTTTAGGGTTAGATTTACTCCATTAAATGCTCAAGATTAAGTACTTTACAAGTGCATATGTTACAGAACTAAGACAACAATAATAATAAACATCAATATAATAAAGTATATACAATACATTTCAATGTTTAAGTTAAGCAGCTGTCACCTGGACAGTTGCTGTCTTTAGACAGTTACAGTGAGATGCACATTTTTTCTTGGATTGAATTGTACCCTATAGATCATATGCTACTTTCGAAAAATCCTAAAGGAAGCCCCAGCTGAAACCAAGAAGGCAATTACTTCCATAAGTTGGGAGGCAGGTAGACAAAGGGTCACTTACCACTTGTTTTAAGATGCAGGAAACCACTGGCCAACTCTCTTTGGAATAGTTGAGAAGGAATACTAAAATATAGTGTGCCAACAACTTGTTAATGTAAACATGGCCCTGATCATGAAGCGCTTAGTAACTCAGACGTAGGATCTTGTAGACTGCTCTTACCTCAACAGACAACCAGTGTAACTCATAGAGAACTTCTGCCATGTCCTAAAAGTGGGATATGGTACTCATTACCCTGATGGCAAAGTTTTGGACCCACTGCAGATACTCAACAGCAAACTCTAAGAGCACAAGAAAGCAAGTAGAGATCAAAGAGTCCATGAGACACAGTTGGAACATCAACTATATGTAAACATCCTTCATAGTAATCTTAGAAGAAAATGAAGGTTTGAAATAGGGTGATAATCCACATTGTCAGTGTCTACATGAAGTTTCTTAAGAATAGAATTAAAAGAGTTTCTTAAGAATAGAATTAAAATAAAGGTTCTTTTAAAACTAGTGGAAGACAACTCATCATCAGAAAAGAAATGTCAATCTGAAATGTTATCAGACCAAAGATTACTGTAAATATGACATAATCTTAATAGAAACAACAACAAATCCATTTGATAAGGCACCAAAAAAATGACTAAAAAAACTTCAGAGGTGCCAGTATGAGCAAGTAGCTATACCATAAGCCCAACACATGAAACAAAATGCTCACAAAGAGCAATTTCTTCTGTTTCTTGCTCTGATGAAGTCCCCAAGGTGTATACTGGGGAAGAAAGCACTTAACAATAAAAAGACTGGAGTAACATATTCTTTGTGAGCATTTTGTTTCATGTGTTGGGCTTATGGTGTAGCTACTTGCTCATATTGGCACCTTTGAAGTTTTATAATCTTAATAGAACGATGGCCCATTTATCAATAGGTGAGGCATAAAGCCAAAATTAACTACAAATGAATTCCAAAACTGACATAATAGAAGTCAGACCAACAAAAAATCTTAAGGTTCTGTAGATCAACATTGCATTTTGTCTGAGAAAAATACAGTTCTCACAAATAGCAGAGGAGCACTCCAGCAAAACAATCAGTCAGTCATTCAGATGTGAGGAAATGGAATATTAGATGCAGTGGCAGAGATCTCTTACAACAAAAATTTGCCAACTTCTGTGAATGGTACATTTATATTCAAAACAATTGTTTTTAAAGAGGTATGCACCCTACATATATGGGTCAGCCTGAATCCTTATCTTTGTGACTAATGACTGTACCATTATTCATAAGAAATAACAGGCCAAGACTGAAAATGAAATGGGGTGAGTTGACCTAGAGCAATAGTGATAGGCAGATATAAGATGAAGCAAGTGAACCCAGAACAGTTAAGCGCTATATTCAGGTAGAAAAGAGTAAATAAGGGTACATTCTGCAAGACGTTACAGTTCTTAAATTCATATTGATATAGGCTGGCAACTGGGATGAATCCTTAAACTGTAATGGATCAGACAGCAGCCATATCAAGAAACTAGGTCTACCGTCAGGTTCACTATGACCATCACTTGTAAGAGGACAAAGTCTGAAGTGTGGCCTCTAAAATGCCTGGTGACAGAAATCTCCTGAGTAAAGCATAGTCTGTACATAAACCTGAGGAACTGAAATGTGAGATCAGATGATTCATCATCAATCCAGATCTTAAAATCCTAAGATTATCCATTGAGGGTGATATGAGAAAATGTGAGGAAACAAATCTGAAATCCTTCAGATATGTCATTGCATAACCTGATTGACAGTATTCAGGGAAAATTCACAATTAAGTCCTTCCCTGAGGATATATACAAAAGAGCTATTGGAGTAATGCACTGATCCATCTGAAACTTAGATTTAAAATAGATGTCAATCTTCCCAACTATATCACCCACTGATTCTGGGCAGGCGCAGCCTAATTTGGAGGCCAGATGGTGTGACTACAGAATAAGGACCAAGAGTTCTCACCTATCCTGCTCTCCATAATAAAAGATAGATTGTCCTTGTGCAGCTAGTTAATGATAATTTATAGTTTGTTGATGACAGACCAGGAATAACTTATGTATTCCTTACGTTTTCTAGGGTGGTTATTACCTAAAACAAACACAACAGAGATATGCAAGTTATAATTAGAAAACACTGGCACATTCTAAACTGATATGAGGAAAGGAAGTGTTCATTCACCCTGTAACAAATTAGCATTATTATTTGAAAGTATTCACTAACGGTGACTCGAAAAATATTGTGTATCTGGCTGTATGCATAATATGCAGTGCTTGTTTAAGGAATGCATAGGAAAACATACATTGGATGATTGGAGAAAATAATAACTAATGTACTTAATATATACACTCATGTCACAGACAGTGTCCATAAGTTCAGGTCTGCAGTGCTGGAGATTGCTTTTGAAAACTGAAGTGGAATGATTCTAATTACAGAAACTGGAAAATGTTAATATGAAGTGGACAAAAAAAAATTCAAAAGCAGATACTATTGTGACTTTAATAGTCAGGTCAGCATAAAACCTACGCTTAAGTCAAAAATAATTTAAGAAATTACTGTGGTGAATGGTTAGTGCAAATTTAAGAACGTAATACATTTTAATTATGTGACTGAAGAAGAACTTTTATTGTGTGAAATTATATGTGTAGTTGTTCATTTTTATTTTAATAGTGTGCAATTTTTACTGGTATATTTGAGCCCATTGAGTTTTTATTGTATTAAACCTTGATTGCCTGTCTTTAGTGTTGTTGAAGGTTTATTTTGAGGAATATAAATGTTAAGATGTTTAGAGAATTTATAGGGACTAAGAGTCAATGTTATTATTATGGATTGCTTTTTTTTTGTGGGGGGCAACATTTTTCATATGAAGAACATTTCAGACATTCTTCAGTTAGTAATACTATACCTGTATCTTTGTCACTTCTGAGACTATGAACATGTATCAATGTGTCAGTGTGAGAGACCCATGTGGTTTGATATTATGCGCTACTTTCAATGCATGATACGTGTGCTCTGAAATTACTGAGATTATGGACATGCATTAATGCACGATACACACACATTCTAAGATTAGGGAAGACATATGCTTCTTCACATTTTTTACAGATGCTATGAATATTAAAACTTATGATTCTGAGAGCTGTAGGGTTGTGTCAAGCTGTTCTAGTAGGAAGATCATGAGATGTTGCTCAGGATTTGTTGGTATTAAAGATAAATAGTAGGTTTTAGTGAATATGCTGAGGTAAAAGGACCAGCACTGTGGTGGATATCACTGGCTATTTTAATAGATAAAGTTTTTTACAGCTTGTGGCAGTAAGAGATAGTGGCCAAACGCTGACCCTTTCATTTGAAGTGGTAGTTACAGTTTTGCAGGACAGGTTTTTTATCTGTTTGAAGACTGGAGGCATGGCTGCTTTGTTACTATTAGGCACATGCAGGGTGATTTAGACCAATGCTAGCTTGTTTAATTATTAAAGCACATTTTGACCCTGAGACAATGTTAAACATTTAGGAGGATAATTAATCGTTTGGTTCTGTTTTAAGTAGGACATTGCTAGCAGCATGAGTAGCTTGGTATTCCTGTTTGATTTAATTCATTTTAGTATTTCTGTTATGGCTTATTTTAGTTTAGGTTTCTGGTTTTGTATGTATTTGTGTAGTTATGGGCAGGGGGTTGTACAGGTACATGGCAAAGAAGTAAAGCAGGTGTTCTAGTGCACTGCATGCAATCTATTACTTTTTGCACATGGAGAAGATTGCATTGTGCTGAAGTAACAAGGCTAACCTTTACAGGAGAATGCTTTGATGGACACATATTTGTTACAAAAAGAAAATAATGACATTCAGTAATGAAGCACTATGCAAATCTTATAATAACCTTCTTGCACAGATCTCTAAAGGCACCCAGCTGCTGCTATGCAGTATTTTTTGTCCTCCCTGTGCTATTCCCAAGGCATGTACCCCCCTGAATCACTAGGTCCACCAGACCATCATCTTACCCACAATCTAACTTTGATTCTGGGCTAGGGATGACATTAAGGGGATCCTTGTTCAGCTGGGGTATTTTTTTCTTTAAAACCTACCCCTAATTTTCCATCCCTGCCTCTGCACTTGCCTGCTTATGTCCGATAGCAAATTTCCTCTGTGGACTGCACCACTCCTCAGGGAGGTTCTCAGATGAATGATTCTCCCTCCACAAGATGGGCATATCCATCCCCTCTTAGACACCTGAGATGCTAATCAAACCCCAGTCACCTGGGCTACAGTTAGGGCTGGATCTCTCTATGCCACAGAACTGGATACTGCTATGCAATACTAGCCATTAAGGAACCTGGTGCCATCTAATGAAGTCTTTTAGTCCTGTTTGCATATGGATGACAGGGATTAAGTAGTCATTGTATGCATTCACTAGTGCATATACCACATGTGAATAGATCATGGTCACAGTTACAGACATAACATACTTCTCAAGTGTACCTCATTACAAGGAACATTCCTCATTTGGGGTCTTAAAAAGTTTATGTTCCTCAAAGTTCCACGTTGAAAGAATCTGTTACACATTCAGTGCTAAGATTTTTTTAAATTATACCAATAGTAAATAGAACTGAATCACATTAATTCAGCAAAATATTTTTTTATTAGTTACAATAACATATTTGAACCATCTTATGAGCTTCCTAGTTGAAGTTGTGAGTGTTCCACGTTTTGCCCATTTGTTCCAGTTTGAGAGGTAGTGTTCCTCATTTTAGAGATATATGGTTGAGAGCTATAGTTAGAGATTACATAACCTGACAAGACAGCAGAACATAAATTATACCTGCGATTTGCAGTTATGTATAACATATTCAGTTATATGTATTATAACATGTTTTCTCATCATCTACCACAAATAATATTATTTACAAAAAATCAGTTTTAACCTGTTATTCAAAAAATGTGCATACAAAAGTTTATTGTACTATTCTGTCCTCAGTACATATATGACTATACCTACTAAATAATTATGGCGTATCTTAAAAGCATGTATATTATCTATGAAGAAATAACCGTGTTCTTTATATATCCTATCTAGGCTACTATCTGCCTTCTGGTTTTACATATGCATGCACTTATATGTGTATGTGTGCATGTATGTAGGTCTGTATGTGTCTAGCTGCCTGTATATACATCTATCTAGCTGTATATTAATTATTAGAATTATCTTTCATGTGTGAAGAAAAAGACATGCAGTATTCAATATGACAGAGTATAAAGGTTGCTATGTAAAGGCAGACATATAGCTCCTGAGATATTAAAATATTTGTGGGCTTTTCTTCTAGAATGGAAAACGTGTGTGAGATTTATACTCTTAGTGTGTAACATGAACCTACCAGCTAATTAAGGTTTTAATGGCTCAGGAATTAAAAAGAAAGTGGACTGAAAACTCTCAGTTTCTGTGTAACTTACTGTTAGAAGTCAGAGCTGCTGTTAAGCTTGCTGAAGAATCACTGATGTTTTTTGAAACTTTAAGTTTAAATTATTAGCATTGCTGATTTAAACAATTGGGACCAATGGGTTAAAACTGTTGCTACTGACTTAAAAGACAGTTGCTACCAATTTAGAAGACAGTTGCTAAACAGAAAAGCTCTCTTACAAGTAAAATTTGGCATAAGCTCTGTCTGAGTGTTTCAAAAAGGAGTGAATGTTACCTGGAGGTCTTGGAAGTCACTTTTGGTTGATGTTGATGAGCAACATCATGCCAATATACTGTAGAAAATATATATTTATTTATTTATTTATTGACATTTGTTAACCGGGTTGGTCCAGCTGGGCTTGTGGCATATTTTTAGTGGAGACCTGAGGAGAAAAGCTCCAAAAAAAAAAAACACAAACAATTTACAGAGAATCAAACATTTGAGTAAAACATATGGTCAAAATCAGTTATACAAGAATGTTAGAGAGACAAAGCAGAAATGCAAACACATCATCATCATCATCATCATCATCTTCTTCTTTCAGCTGTTCCCGGTAGGGGTTGCCACGGTGGATCATCGGTTTCCATTTCTTCCTGTCCTCTGCATCTTGCTCTGTCACACCAACCACCTGCATGTCCTCCCTCACCACATCCATAAACTTTATCTCAGGCCTTCCTCTTTTCCTGTTACCTGGTAGCCTCATCCTTAGGATCTTTTTCCCAATATACTCAGCATCCCTCCTCAGCACATGTCCAAACCAATGTAATCTTGCCTCTCTGGCTTTGTCTCCAAACCTTCCAACCTGGGCTGACCCTCTAATATACTTATTCTTAATCCTGTCCACCCTCGTCACACCCAGTGCAAATCTTAACATCTTTACCTCTGGCACATCCAGCTCAAACTCCTGCCTTTTTGTCAATGCCACTGTCTCCAACCCATATAACATAGCTGGTCTCAATACCCTCTTGTAGACTTTCCCTTTCACTCTTACTGGTACTAGTCTGTCACAAATCACTCCTGACACTCCTCTCCACCCACTCCATCCTGCCTGTACTCTCTTCTTCACCTCTCTTCCACACTCACCATTACTCTGAACTACTGATCCCAAGTATTTAAACTCATCCACCTTCACCACCTCTACTCCTTGCATCCTCACCATTCCTCTATCCTCCCTCTCATTTACACACACATATATTCTGTCTTAGTCCTGCTGACCTTTATTCCTGTTCTCTCTAGAGCATATTTCCATCTCTCCAGGGTCTCCTCCACCTGTTCCCTACTCTCACTACAGATCACAATGTCATCTGCAAACATCATAGTCCACGGGGACTCCTGTCTGATCTTGTCTGTCAACCTGTCCATCACCATTGCAAATAAGAAAGGGCTCAGATCTGATCCTTGATGTAATTCCACCTCCACCTTAAACGCATCCATCACTCCCACCGCAGACCTCACCGCTGTCACACTACCCTCGTACATATCCTGTACCACTCTTACATACTTCTCTGCCACTCCCGACTTCCTCATACAATACCACAACTCCTCTCTAGGCACCCTGTCATATGCTTTCTCTAAGTCTACAAAAAACAAAAAGCAACTCCTTCTGACCTTCTCTGTACTTCTCCATCAACACTCTCAGAGCAAACATCGCATCTGTAGTGCTCTTTCCCATTTTTACAGACTAAAAAATATATTTACATATTTACAAAAAGAGTTAAGTCCAACAGTATTGATTGTAGAGTTTAATAAGTATCCACAATAGTGGAGTACTTAGCTGTATGTCAAGGGACTAAAAAGGTATATAGTAGGGTTGTGGGAGCTTAAGTACAGGCTTGACAAGGACATATTTTGGAACTGAGTAGATGAAGTTTGAGTTTTTCTTTAAAGTGGGATGGGTGAATGATGGAACAAATGTCTCTTGGGAGTTTGTTCCAGGGTTGGGTGATGGAGTGTTTATATAGGAGTTTGCCAGCTATTTTTTTGGGTTAGCAGATTTGTAGTATTTGCTGATTAGAGGTAAAGAGAGTCTGCAGAGGAGTGTAGATAGAGATGAAGGAAGAGAGAGCAAGGCAGGATGAAGGTTTGTAAAGAATGAAGTGTAAAATTTGAAGTTGTGACAGCAGTAGAAGATGGGGGAATTCTAACCAGTGAGAGTATTTAGGGCAAGGCAGTGATGTGCATTGTATGGAGAGTTTGTGATATAATCACATATCTTGATTAATGTGAAATAAGTAGGGACTGTTTTGTTTTGCTGAAGTAAAGCACATATATTTTGCATTGATGTTTGTTGGTAAACAGTCTGTGAAGTTACAGTTTTCCTGTGGAAAAGCAAATTTATGGCAACACTTTGTCACAGCATAAAACTTTCTGATAAAATGTTTAAACATACACACACACACACCATGTTTCTGCACGAGGTGAATATATTTGCACGCGCGTGTGTGTGTGTGTGTGTTGTGTCTGTGTGAATTTGACATTGTCATTGTCAACTACACAACTGTAAAATTCCATCCTAGTTTCATTGCTGCATACAGACTTTGTTGGTATAAATGTTTATTTTGTGACATTGAAAGATGACATCCAGTTTGTACAGTTCCCAGTTATTTAGTTGAAGACTCCATATGTATGTCTGTACAAAGTTGTGCCTGAAATGTTAGACTGTACCAATATAATCAAGTGTGACCTAGGGGGTATACATCTTATGGGCACATAGTTATGATGCAGCTTTATTTGTAGGCCATACAGACTGAGCAAAGAATGGGGATGCTCACAGGAAGTGGGAGAAAAAGACACTATGCCTGACTGGCGACTGACTCTTTTGTTATTACTGTTTATATACACTATTATTGTAAGATTTCTCTGGTACATGTTTCTTGCTCTTTTCCCTTTGTGTCTCTGTACTGCAGGGGCAAGATCAACATTAGCACTGGCATGGAGCAGATGTATAATGCACCCCTACTCTCAAGGTGAATTTCTTGAAATCCATGTCTTAAACACATAACAAATTAGTTTAAGACCATACTCCTCTGTGTGTTCCATCCTTTCATGCTTCTGTTTTAACCGAACATAACACCAATCAAACAAAAACAAAGAAAAAATATTCAATACAGACCAAATGTCTAGTTCGGCATTCATTCTGACATTGCCTAGTTAGCTGTATCACTATGAGCATACCTATATTTGAGGTAAGCCACTGAACTTAGAATTAGGTGTGGCTATTTCTTCCTTTGTGTATTTTATAATTTTCCTTTGCATGCTGTCTTCCCTGGTAGTTTGTAATGATGCAGGTGTCATGTTTTTTATTATGTATGGACTGCACATGTATACAAAATCCAAAACACACTTTTGTCCAGAAACAGCTTGAGCACAGCATTCATTCTTACATGTGTATGCGCTTTGCCCTGCACCCATTCACTTGTAATGGACTTTGCTCTAGCCTCACAACTCTGCTCAGTTTGGTTACAGTTCATCGTCTATGAAACTCCTTACTATATTCTAAATTATGTCATGGTATTAAGGTTTCTATATTAAAGGTTGTAAATGATACAGTATGTGGTGGCAATGTTAAAGAGCATACAGAAATTGAAGAGTTTTACTAGATGGGACATATATAGCACTGGGTTTGAATGGAAGTGTTTATTTAAAACCCATGCTTAGAGAGTTTCAGAAGGAAGTGTAATTAAGTAAGATGAGCATGTGACTAAGATAATGATATAAATGCTTGTTTGTGACTTCATTCATTCATTATGCCTGAAGAAGCCTGACTAGACAAAAGTTTTTGAACTAGCTTTTATTCATTTATCTGTTTGTTAATAAGCATGTGTGCAGTGAATGGTTCATGGTTCCAGTTACTTTCTGCTGTTTTTCAAGTGGAGTTGGAACTGTCTGTTCTGTGACACCTTACCTTTTGCCTCCAGACTCTGTGGTCTATGCTCACAGACCTTCTTCTAGTTTATAGGTTCATAGGTTCATAGGTTTATACTAGGCTATCTGCCCTAAGGCATTTATAAGCCTAGCCCAAATTTTTGTGGCTTACGCCACCCCTTATATGAAAAAATACTGTGCTCATTAGTTTGTTATGCCTCTGTCCAGCAGTGACACAGAGATGATTCCCGGGGTAAACCTACGATCTCCCATCCACAGGTCTAGATTTCTCTTGAACAGAGTCAGCGAGGTGCTCTGCCTCACATGGACCGGGATTTTATTCCACAGCATAGGGAGTCTCTGAGTGATAAATCTATCCCTCCAGCACGTCCTATTTATATCCGTGCTAAGGTTTAAGTCGCTTGCTCTAGTGGTTTTGGTGGATTTGGATTTTTTGAGGTGGAGCATGTCCATTAATTCCGGGTTGGACATGGCCTTGTATGTCAGGCACATGTCACCTCTGAGCAGACGGTATGCGACTGAATAGAGCTGGAGTTTCTTCAATCTGGCAGCATATGACAGATTTTGGAGTCCCTTTATCCTTTTGGTGAGGAACTTTTGGGGTCTCTCCAATTGCTGCAGATGTCGGGTGAGATACATCCCGAATGGGGCATTGTACTCGATCATTGGTCTGATAAGTGAAGAGTACAGGGGAACAATGACCTCACTAGATCTGGATGTGAATCCCTTCATGATCAGGTGGGCAATGTAGAAGGTCTTTCTAACCACTTTAGCAATGTGAGTGTCAAAGAAAGGCCACTGTCAACCTGGGTCCCCAGGTCCCTGATAACCTCTTCTGTGCTTAGTGGATTGCCACCTATATGGTAGCTTGGGGTTACCGTGTTTTTCCCGAAGGGTATGACTATACATTTTTGGCATTTAACTTCAGGCCATGGCTCTGGCACCAGCTATCTGTTTCCGTGAGTCCCTTCTGAAGGATATCCGTGTCTGATGCACTTTCCACTATGGCACCCAGTTTGCAGTCGCCTGCAAACTTTGTCAGCCAAAGTCCTCCTATGTTGGCCTGTACTTCTGAGAAGTAGATGCCAAACAATAGGGGCCAAGGACCGAGCCCTGTGGGACACCACTTGTGACCGGCTTGGAGTCTGACACAGCGCCAGCAACTCTAACCCTGTGGGTTCTGTCCTTAAGCCAGTTTGCAACCCATCTTGTGACATATGGGTTTACATTTAAGCTGGTAAGTTTTTCTACAATACCCGAGTGGGGTATTGTGTCGAAAGCCTTTGCAAGGTCAAGGTAGGCTGTATGGACTGCCTTTCCCTCATCAATGGCCTTGGTGACTGTTTCAAGAAGTCGACCAAGTTCAAAAGGCATGATCTTCCCTTGACAAAGCCAAACTGGGTCGGGTCCAATGTCTGCAAGTCCCCTATATCTTTGTTTATGAGCTCCATTATGATCCTCTCCATAGCTTTGCAGACTAGACTTGTTAAGCTTATGGGCGGTAATTACCAGGGTCCGTAGAGGCCGCCTTTGTGGAGTGGGACAACAGTTGCCGTCGCCACTCCTTGGGCACGTATCCTGTGGTAAGGCTGAGATTAAACAGCTGCCTTATGTGCGGGTTTAATTCCTCATTTAGCTCGTGTAGCACACAGCCGGGGACACCATCCAGTCCCATTGATGCTGTGTTTTTAGCTTTAGAGAGAGCAGCTTTCACCTGCGCATTTGAGATGTCCGGGAGGCTACACTCGGCTGGGATAGTTATCTCTCCTTTAGGGGAGAGGGGTGAAGTTTGCACTGAACCTGTCTGCCAGTATGTTGGCAATGTCTGTGGGTTCAGTGATTTTTGTATCATTTTGGACTAATTCTGAGCATATCTGGGAGTTTCCACCCAGGTTCCTAACATAGCTGAAAAAGGCCTTATGATTGTCCTTTGAATCCATGGCAATTTTTCTCTCAAAATTGGCCTTAGTTGATTTTATGAGTGCTCATATTTTTTACTAATAATGATCAGGGTGACTTCCCTTTTATGGATTTTGTTCTATCATGTAATAGCTTTCTCCTCTTATTGTAAAGTTTGTTAATGGCTGGGGTCCACCAGACTGGACGCTTGCCCTTTGTGGAAAGAGTCTTGGTTTTATTTGGGATTGCCTGATCCATGCAGTCCTGGAGGTGTTCATAGAAGGCATTTGTAAGGGCTTCCGCAGCTTGGGTTGTGGTTTCCACTGGCTCAGGGGCCTTGAAGGATACCACACCAGTCTTGAGTAGTGTGAAGTTTGCTTTAGAGAAGTTCTTCACTATGGTCTTTTTGTTTGGGGTGGGGGCGGATGTGGATTTCCAGTGAGATTAGTTTATGATCAGATCTCACCAATGAGGGATATACTTCGTGTGGAGCATTTTGTCCCCATGTTTGTGACAATGAGATCTAGTATATTTTCTCCTCTCGTGGGAACAGTGACTAGCTGTTCCATGGCATTTGAATTTATGAACTCCAGGAACCGTTGGGCTAGAAAGTTAGGGCTTGAGTAATGTTCCCAGTCTATATTCAGGTAGTTGAAGTCACCCAATATGATGGTGTTTGGAGATACATTTATACCCTCCAGTGTCTTCAGGAAGGCTGTGTGGGGTTCCTGAGTTTGAGAGGGTGGCCTGTAGCATGCTACAATTTGTAGAGCAGTTTTGCCTATGGTTAGTTGCACCTGGATGGTTTCGAAGCTTGTGCGTTGCCACCAACCTGGAGGTGTGGGTATCCTTTATGAATATGGATACACCCTCCTTTTGTGGTGTGGTCCGGGTTTTGGGGCCAGAACGCATGATATGAGGTAAAACCTAATAGTGCCGGGTGCTCTCAGGAGCCTTGAACCAGGTTTCAGTTACAGCACAGACATCGATGTTCTCCATACTGAGAAGGGCCTCGAGTGCATGCATTTTGAGATTTAGACTTCTGGCATTGAGCAGCATTACCCTCAGTTTCTTCCCATTTTTGTTTTCTAGGGTGGTAGGTTTAGAATTTGAGCCTTGCCTAAAAAGGCACTATGGGGTGGCAAGAGCCTTAGCCAATATCCGGAATCCCAGGGTGACAGGTGCAAGCCGTCCCTTGCGAAGCAGCGTGGCTTGTCAAGCATGTCATCCCAGGCAGACAGACACTGGATCCCCTTTGAATGACACCAGACATTAAGCCAATTGTTAAAGCTGATCATCTTGTCTCTATATTGTGGCATCATTCTTGGTGAAGGAAGGATACTGCTCAGGGTTAGGGTCATACCTGCCTGGGCTACATAATCAGAGAGCTCCTCTATGTCTCTTTTCATGTAGTCCAGGGAGGTGCGTCTCAGGTCGCTCACACCAGCATGGACAATGACTGTGTCATATTTGTACTTGCCGTGGAGTGACCCGAAAGTGCTTGTGTTATGTGGCGGATTCTAGCGCCCGATAGGCAGCTTACTGTGACCCTCTCCTTGTTCAGCCTGGTGAGTGGGACGCCAGTGTGTCTGACTATGGAGTCACCTATGACAAGTATGTTTGGTGTTGTATTTGGCCTTAAGGGCTGTGACTGCTTTGCACACTGCTTTTGTGGTTTATGTGTTGCTTGTGGGGTGTCTTGAGGTAGCAGTTGTTTGGGTGTCTGCTTTGGAGGCCTCTGCTGTTTAGGTAAATTTTACTCAGAGCCTCCGAGTATGTCTTTGTGTGTTTATGTGTTTGATTCAGTGGAGTGGTAGCATTATGTGAGGCTGGTTTTGTGGTGTGTGTAGTTGCCTTCTCCTCCTGTCTGGTCTTGCCAGTCCTGAGTTGAGAGAGCTCAGCCTCCAGTTTGGCTAAATAGCTGCATCTCTCGCAAGTATTTGTGTTATGTGGGAGGAGGAGAGGGTTGTCTGTGTACATGAGGCAGTTATAACATTGCCTCAAGATTCCCAGATTCACCAGCTGGACCGGAGAGAAGATTGACAACTGACCTTTGGACATGCTAGAATAATATTGGGAATTCCTTAATTGAAAACAAGGGCCAGTGGGGAGTGAGGGTGTAGTGCTTTTAATTTTTAGTGCTGACTTATATAATTGCTTTAGTGAGCAAGTGCCAGGTAACTTGAGTGCAATGTGTTACAAGTAACTAAATGCAAAAACGACAAACAGTAACTTTCTTTCAAGTGAAACAAGGAAATAAGTACAGTAAGCAATGCAGATATCACTAGTGATCCACAGAAGTGCTGAGAAGTTGCGTATTAGGTGGAATTAGCTTCCAGGGAAATAACAAGCAAACAAACAACAAGCATATAAACAAAGCTAGATTCAGCAGGCCTGGATCTAGTCTATGCTAGAGCAAACAAGGTGAACCAATTTCAGTAAGATACAGTTCAAATATTCAGGCACTATAAACCTTTAACCAGAAATTCCCAGCTCAGAAGGGCAGAGTCCAGCCTCTTCTCCCACAAGAGTGCAGACCACGAACCTTCTTAATGTAAAATAACTGGCCTGAAGCCCAAGTGCCTAAACCAGAACTAATACACTTGGACACTGGGCTCTCAATCAGCAGTTCCCAACTTAGAAGGATGAAAGCTACCTGTCCTGCCACCACAGTGCTTGCCACAAACCTTCCTAATGTAAAACAACTGGTCTGAAGCCCAAGTGCTTAATCCAAAAGACTTGAATGATAGCTACACTTTAATCAAGTTACAACCAAGCAGTAATAAATACCATTGAATACTTTAGAGAATGTCTGGATTAGTGCTCAAGTTACACAAACAAAGCTAGATCCAGCAGGCCCGAATCCAGTCTATGCCACAGCAAACAAGGCGCACCAACTTCAGTAAGAAACAGTTCAGATATGCATGCACTATAAGCCTTTAACCAGAAATTCCCAGCTCAGAAGGGCAGAGTCCAGCCTCTCCTCCCACAAGAGTGCAGACCACGAACCCTCTTAATGTAAAATAACTGGCTTGAAAGCCCAAGTGCTTAAACCAGAATTAATACACTTTTAGAATAACAGACACTGAGCCCTCAATCAGCAGTTCTCAACCTAGAAGGATGTAAGCTACCTGTTCTGCCACAACAGTGCAGACCACAAACCCTCTCAGTGCAAAACAACTAACTGGTCCGAAGCCCAAGTGTTTAAACCAAAAGGCTTAGAATGAGTTACACCAAGCAGTAATAAATACAATTGAGTATTTTAAGATGATGCAAAAGTAAAAAGAAGTAGGTAAAAACACAAGTACAGTAAAAGCAGATGAAAAATTTTTTTTTTTTTTTCTGAACAAGTGCTGAGATCAAAGAAACAGATTTGAGTGCTGAAACTAGAAAACTGGCTAGTTATAAGAAAAAAAACAAGCTAGAAGGCTTCCCTCAAACACAGAAGGGCTTGGGGGCTCAGAAGCCTACAAATAGTCTGTACCACTTAACAAGAAAGGCAGGAAATAAGCTTAATTTTTTTTTTCTATTTCCCAGATGCTCTCTTTGTACACAGTAGGAGTGCCTGAAATCAGAATATGATCTCACTGCACTCAGTTGAGTGAGCAAATGAGATGGGCCCAGAGGCAGGCTGAGGGGCGGGCAGTTTCAATGCCACTAAGATTAACACCAAAACAAAAACAGGGCGGGTGGGTGGGAATAACTGAAGAGCAGAATAACTTCAGTTAAAAATTCCTTCAACACTCAAATTAAATACTGTATTTTTTAAAAAAAAGAGCAGATAAAGGTACTTAAATTCTCTTATACGTCCAGTTGAATATAACCAAGTTCTTAGCTGGCCAAGCTGAAGTTTTAAAGCAGGAATTATTTCACATGCACCAGTTTAAATATGCAAGGACAGGAAATCAAAGAATGTGGCTACCCCACACCTGTAATTACTAGCAAATAACAAAATTCAGCCAACACTAGCTTCAGTTCAAGTTACTGAAGAGCAGAATAACTTCAGTTAAAAATTCCTTCAACACTCAAATTAAATACTGTATTTTTAAAAAAAAGAGCAGATAAAGGTACTTAAATTCTCTTATACGTCCAGTTGAATATAACCAAGTTCTTAGCTGGCCAAGCTGAAGTTTTAAAGCAGGAATTATTTCACATGCACCAGTTTAAATATGCAAGGACAGGAAATCAAAGAATGTGGCTACCCCACACCTGTAATTACTAGCAAATAACAAAATTCAGCCAACACTAGCTTCAGTTCAAGTTACTGAAGAGCAGAATAACTTCAGTTAAAAATTCCTTCAACACTCAAATTAAATACTGTATTTTTTAAAAAAAAGAGCAGATAAAGGTACTTAAATTCTCTTATACGTCCAGTTGAATATAACCAAGTTCTTAGCTGGCCAAGCTGAAGTTTTAAAGCAGGAATTATTTCACATGCACCAGTTTAAATATGCAAGGACAGGAAATCAAAGAATGTGGCTACCCCCACACCTGTAATTACTAGCAAATAACAAAATTCAGCCAACACTAGCTTCAGTTCAAGTTACTGAAGAGCAGAATAACTTCAGTTAAAAATTCCTTCAACACTCAAATTAAATACTGTATTTTTTAAAAAAAGAGCAGATAAAGGTACTTAAATTCTCTTATACGTCCAGTTGAATATAACCAAGTTCTTAGCTGGCCAAGCTGAAGTTTTAAAGCAGGAATTATTTCACATGCACCAGTTTAAATATGCAAGGACAGGAAATCAAAGAATGTGGCTACCCCCACACCTGTAATTACTAGCAAATAACAAAATTCAGCCAACACTAGCTTCAGTTCAAGTTACTGAAGAGCAGAATAACTTCAGTTAAAAATTCCTTCAACACTCAAATTAAATACTGTATTTTTAAAAAAAAAGAGCAGATAAAGGTACTTAAATTCTCTTATACGTCCAGTTGAATATAACCAAGTTCTTAGCTGGCCAAGCTGAAGTTTTAAAGCAGGAATTATTTCACATGCACCAGTTTAAATATGCAAGGACAGGAAATCAAAGAATGTGGCTACCCCACACCTGTAATTACTAGCAAATAACAAAATTCAGCCAACACTAGCTTCAGTTCAAGTTACTGAAGAGCAGAATAACTTCAGTTAAAAATTCCTTCAACACTCAAATTAAATACTGTATTTTTTTTTAAAAAAAGAGCAGATAAAGGTACTTAAATTCTCTTATACGTCCAGTTGAATATAACCAAGTTCTTAGCTGGCCAAGCTGAAGTTTTAAAGCAGGAATTATTTCACATGCACCAGTTTAAATATGCAAGGACAGGAAATCAAAGAATGTGGCTACCCCACACCTGTAATTACTAGCAAATAACAAAATTCAGCCAACACTAGCTTCAGTTCAAGTTACTGAAGAGCAGAATAACTTCAGTTAAAAATTCCTTCAACACTCAAATTAAATACTGTATTTTTAAAAAAAAGAGCAGATAAAGGTACTTAAATTCTCTTATACGTCCAGTTGAATATAACCAAGTTCTTAGCTGGCCAAGCTGAAGTTTTAAAGCAGGAATTATTTCACATGCACCAGTTTAAATATGCAAGGACAGGAAATCAAAGAATGTGGCTACCCCCACACCTGTAATTACTAGCAAATAACAAAATTCAGCCAACACTAGCTTCAGTTCAAGTTACTGAAGAGCAGAATAACTTCAGTTAAAAATTCCTTCAACACTCAAATTAAATACTGTATTTTTTTTTAAAAAAAGAGCAGATAAAGGTACTTAAATTCTCTTATACGTCCAGTTGAATATAACCAAGTTCTTAGCTGGCCAAGCTGAAGTTTTAAAGCAGGAATTATTTCACATGCACCAGTTTAAATATGCAAGGACAGGAAATCAAAGAATGTGGCTACCCCACACCTGTAATTACTAGCAAATAACAAAATTCAGCCAACACTAGCTTCAGTTCAAGTTACTGAAGAGCAGAATAACTTCAGTTAAAAATTCCTTCAACACTCAAATTAAATACTGTATTTTTAAAAAAAAAGAGCAGATAAAGGTACTTAAATTCTCTTATACGTCCAGTTGAATATAACCAAGTTCTTAGCTGGCCAAGCTGAAGTTTTAAAGCAGGAATTATTTCACATGCACCAGTTTAAATATGCAAGGACAGGAAATCAAAGAATGTGGCTACCCCCACACCTGTAATTACTAGCAAATAACAAAATTCAGCCAACACTAGCTTCAGTTCAAGTTACTGAAGAGCAGAATAACTTCAGTTAAAAATTCCTTCAACACTCAAATTAAATACTGTATTTTTTAAAAAAAGAAAGAGCAGATAAAGGTACTTAAATTCTCTTATACGTCCAGTTGAATATAACCAAGTTCTTAGCTGGCCAAGCTGAAGTTTTAAAGCAGGAATTATTTCACATGCACCAGTTTAAATATGCAAGGACAGGAAATCAAAGAATGTGGCTACCCCCACACCTGTAATTACTAGCAAATAACAAAATTCAGCCAACACTAGCTTCAGTTCAAGTTACTGAAGAGCAGAATAACTTCAGTTAAAAATTCCTTCAACACTCAAATTAAATACTGTATTTTTTAAAAAAAGAGCAGATAAAGGTACTTAAATTCTCTTATACGTCCAGTTGAATATAACCAAGTTCTTAGCTGGCCAAGCTGAAGTTTTAAAGCAGGAATTATTTCACATGCACCAGTTTAAATATGCAAGGACAGGAAATCAAAGAATGTGGCTACCCCCACACCTGTAATTACTAGCAAATAACAAAATTCAGCCAACACTAGCTTCAGTTCAAGTTACTGAAGAGCAGAATAACTTCAGTTAAAAATTCCTTCAACACTCAAATTAAATACTGTATTTTTTTTTAAAAAAAGAGCAGATAAAGGTACTTAAATTCTCTTATACGTCCAGTTGAATATAACCAAGTTCTTAGCTGGCCAAGCTGAAGTTTTAAAGCAGGAATTATTTCACATGCACCAGTTTAAATATGCAAGGACAGGAAATCAAAGAATGTGGCTACCCCCACACCTGTAATTACTAGCAAATAACAAAATTCAGCCAACACTAGCTTCAGTTCAAGTTACTGAAGAGCAGAATAACTTCAGTTAAAAATTCCTTCAACACTCAAATTAAATACTGTATTTTTAAAAAAAAAGAGCAGATAAAGGTACTTAAATTCTCTTATACGTCCAGTTGAATATAACCAAGTTCTTAGCTGGCCAAGCTGAAGTTTTAAAGCAGGAATTATTTCACATGCACCAGTTTAAATATGCAAGGACAGGAAATCAAAGAATGTGGCTACCCCACACCTGTAATTACTAGCAAATAACAAAATTCAGCCAACACTAGCTTCAGTTCAAGTTACTGAAGAGCAGAATAACTTCAGTTAAAAATTCCTTCAACACTCAAATTAAATACTGTATTTTTAAAAAAAAGAGCAGATAAAGGTACTTAAATTCTC
Source organism: Protopterus annectens (assembly GCF_019279795.1). Classification (NCBI taxonomy): domain Eukaryota; kingdom Metazoa; phylum Chordata; order Ceratodontiformes; family Protopteridae; genus Protopterus; species Protopterus annectens. Next base: position 1,293,887,580 of record NC_056726.1, on the reverse strand, counting down.
TTATACGTCCAGTTGAATATAACCAAGTTCTTAGCTGGCCAAGCTGAAGTTTTAAAGCAGGAATTATTTCACATGCACCAGTTTAAATATGCAAGGACAGGAAATCAAAGAATGTGGCTACCCCACACCTGTAATTACTAGCAAATAACAAAATTCAGCCAACACTAGCTTCAGTTCAAGTTACTGAAGAGCAGAATAACTTCAGTTAAAAATTCCTTCAACACTCAAATTAAATACTGTATTTTTAAAAAAAAAGAGCAGATAAAGGTACTTAAATTCTCTTATACGTCCAGTTGAATATAACCAAGTTCTTAGCTGGCCAAGCTGAAGTTTTAAAGCAGGAATTATTTCACATGCACCAGTTTAAATATGCAAGGACAGGAAATCAAAGAATGTGGCTACCCCCACACCTGTAATTACTAGCAAATAACAAAATTCAGCCAACACTAGCTTCAGTTCAAGTTACTGAAGAGCAGAATAACTTCAGTTAAAAATTCCTTCAACACTCAAATTAAATACTGTATTTTTTAAAAAAAGAGCAGATAAAGGTACTTAAATTCTCTTATACGTCCAGTTGAATATAACCAAGTTCTTAGCTGGCCAAGCTGAAGTTTTAAAGCAGGAATTATTTCACATGCACCAGTTTAAATATGCAAGGACAGGAAATCAAAGAATGTGGCTACCCCCACACCTGTAATTACTAGCAAATAACAAAATTCAGCCAACACTAGCTTCAGTTCAAGTTACTGAAGAGCAGAATAACTTCAGTTAAAAATTCCTTCAACACTCAAATTAAATACTGTATTTTTTAAAAAAAGAGCAGATAAAGGTACTTAAATTCTCTTATACGTCCAGTTGAATATAACCAAGTTCTTAGCTGGCCAAGCTGAAGTTTTAAAGCAGGAATTATTTCACATGCACCAGTTTAAATATGCAAGGACAGGAAATCAAAGAATGTGGCTACCCCACACCTGTAATTACTAGCAAATAACAAAATTCAGCCAACACTAGCTTCAGTTCAAGTTACTGAAGAGCAGAATAACTTCAGTTAAAAATTCCTTCAACACTCAAATTAAATACTGTATTTTTAAAAAAAAGAGCAGATAAAGGTACTTAAATTCTCTTATACGTCCAGTTGAATATAACCAAGTTCTTAGCTGGCCAAGCTGAAGTTTTAAAGCAGGAATTATTTCACATGCACCAGTTTAAATATGCAAGGACAGGAAATCAAAGAATGTGGCTACCCCCACACCTGTAATTACTAGCAAATAACAAAATTCAGCCAACACTAGCTTCAGTTCAAGTTACTGAAGAGCAGAATAACTTCAGTTAAAAATTCCTTCAACACTCAAATTAAATACTGTATTTTTTTTTAAAAAAAGAGCAGATAAAGGTACTTAAATTCTCTTATACGTCCAGTTGAATATAACCAAGTTCTTAGCTGGCCAAGCTGAAGTTTTAAAGCAGGAATTATTTCACATGCACCAGTTTAAATATGCAAGGACAGGAAATCAAAGAATGTGGCTACCCCACACCTGTAATTACTAGCAAATAACAAAATTCAGCCAACACTAGCTTCAGTTCAAGTTACTGAAGAGCAGAATAACTTCAGTTAAAAATTCCTTCAACACTCAAATTAAATACTGTATTTTTTAAAAAAAGAGCAGATAAAGGTACTTAAATTCTCTTATACGTCCAGTTGAATATAACCAAGTTCTTAGCTGGCCAAGCTGAAGTTTTAAAGCAGGAATTATTTCACATGCACCAGTTTAAATATGCAAGGACAGGAAATCAAAGAATGTGGCTACCCCACACCTGTAATTACTAGCAAATAACAAAATTCAGCCAACACTAGCTTCAGTTCAAGTTACTGAAGAGCAGAATAACTTCAGTTAAAAATTCCTTCAACACTCAAATTAAATACTGTATTTTTTAAAAAAAGAGCAGATAAAGGTACTTAAATTCTCTTATACGTCCAGTTGAATATAACCAAGTTCTTAGCTGGCCAAGCTGAAGTTTTAAAGCAGGAATTATTTCACATGCACCAGTTTAAATATGCAAGGACAGGAAATCAAAGAATGTGGCTACCCCCACACCTGTAATTACTAGCAAATAACAAAATTCAGCCAACACTAGCTTCAGTTCAAGTTACTGAAGAGCAGAATAACTTCAGTTAAAAATTCCTTCAACACTCAAATTAAATACTGTATTTTTTTTTAAAAAAAGAGCAGATAAAGGTACTTAAATTCTCTTATACGTCCAGTTGAATATAACCAAGTTCTTAGCTGGCCAAGCTGAAGTTTTAAAGCAGGAATTATTTCACATGCACCAGTTTAAATATGCAAGGACAGGAAATCAAAGAATGTGGCTACCCCACACCTGTAATTACTAGCAAATAACAAAATTCAGCCAACACTAGCTTCAGTTCAAGTTACTGAAGAGCAGAATAACTTCAGTTAAAAATTCCTTCAACACTCAAATTAAATACTGTATTTTTTAAAAAAAGAGCAGATAAAGGTACTTAAATTCTCTTATACGTCCAGTTGAATATAACCAAGTTCTTAGCTGGCCAAGCTGAAGTTTTAAAGCAGGAATTATTTCACATGCACCAGTTTAAATATGCAAGGACAGGAAATCAAAGAATGTGGCTACCCCCACACCTGTAATTACTAGCAAATAACAAAATTCAGCCAACACTAGCTTCAGTTCAAGTTACTGAAGAGCAGAATAACTTCAGTTAAAAATTCCTTCAACACTCAAATTAAATACTGTATTTTTTAAAAAAAGAGCAGATAAAGGTACTTAAATTCTCTTATACGTCCAGTTGAATATAACCAAGTTCTTAGCTGGCCAAGCTGAAGTTTTAAAGCAGGAATTATTTCACATGCACCAGTTTAAATATGCAAGGACAGGAAATCAAAGAATGTGGCTACCCCACACCTGTAATTACTAGCAAATAACAAAATTCAGCCAACACTAGCTTCAGTTCAAGTTACTGAAGAGCAGAATAACTTCAGTTAAAAATTCCTTCAACACTCAAATTAAATACTGTATTTTTTAAAAAAAGAGCAGATAAAGGTACTTAAATTCTCTTATACGTCCAGTTGAATATAACCAAGTTCTTAGCTGGCCAAGCTGAAGTTTTAAAGCAGGAATTATTTCACATGCACCAGTTTAAATATGCAAGGACAGGAAATCAAAGAATGTGGCTACCCCACACCTGTAATTACTAGCAAATAACAAAATTCAGCCAACACTAGCTTCAGTTCAAGTTACTGAAGAGCAGAATAACTTCAGTTAAAAATTCCTTCAACACTCAAATTAAATACTGTATTTTTAAAAAAAAGAGCAGATAAAGGTACTTAAATTCTCTTATACGTCCAGTTGAATATAACCAAGTTCTTAGCTGGCCAAGCTGAAGTTTTAAAGCAGGAATTATTTCACATGCACCAGTTTAAATATGCAAGGACAGGAAATCAAAGAATGTGGCTACCCCCACACCTGTAATTACTAGCAAATAACAAAATTCAGCCAACACTAGCTTCAGTTCAAGTTACTGAAGAGCAGAATAACTTCAGTTAAAAATTCCTTCAACACTCAAATTAAATACTGTATTTTTTAAAAAAAAGAGCAGATAAAGGTACTTAAATTCTCTTATACGTCCAGTTGAATATAACCAAGTTCTTAGCTGGCCAAGCTGAAGTTTTAAAGCAGGAATTATTTCACATGCACCAGTTTAAATATGCAAGGACAGGAAATCAAAGAATGTGGCTACCCCCACACCTGTAATTACTAGCAAATAACAAAATTCAGCCAACACTAGCTTCAGTTCAAGTTACTGAAGAGCAGAATAACTTCAGTTAAAAATTCCTTCAACACTCAAATTAAATACTGTATTTTTTTTTAAAAAAAGAGCAGATAAAGGTACTTAAATTCTCTTATACGTCCAGTTGAATATAACCAAGTTCTTAGCTGGCCAAGCTGAAGTTTTAAAGCAGGAATTATTTCACATGCACCAGTTTAAATATGCAAGGACAGGAAATCAAAGAATGTGGCTACCCCCACACCTGTAATTACTAGCAAATAACAAAATTCAGCCAACACTAGCTTCAGTTCAAGTTACTGAAGAGCAGAATAACTTCAGTTAAAAATTCCTTCAACACTCAAATTAAATACTGTATTTTTTAAAAAAAAGAGCAGATAAAGGTACTTAAATTCTCTTATACGTCCAGTTGAATATAACCAAGTTCTTAGCTGGCCAAGCTGAAGTTTTAAAGCAGGAATTATTTCACATGCACCAGTTTAAATATGCAAGGACAGGAAATCAAAGAATGTGGCTACCCCACACCTGTAATTACTAGCAAATAACAAAATTCAGCCAACACTAGCTTCAGTTCAAGTTACTGAAGAGCAGAATAACTTCAGTTAAAAATTCCTTCAACACTCAAATTAAATACTGTATTTTTTAAAAAAAGAGCAGATAAAGGTACTTAAATTCTCTTATACGTCCAGTTGAATATAACCAAGTTCTTAGCTGGCCAAGCTGAAGTTTTAAAGCAGGAATTATTTCACATGCACCAGTTTAAATATGCAAGGACAGGAAATCAAAGAATGTGGCTACCCCACACCTGTAATTACTAGCAAATAACAAAATTCAGCCAACACTAGCTTCAGTTCAAGTTACTGAAGAGCAGAATAACTTCAGTTAAAAATTCCTTCAACACTCAAATTAAATACTGTATTTTTTAAAAAAAGAGCAGATAAAGGTACTTAAATTCTCTTATACGTCCAGTTGAATATAACCAAGTTCTTAGCTGGCCAAGCTGAAGTTTTAAAGCAGGAATTATTTCACATGCACCAGTTTAAATATGCAAGGACAGGAAATCAAAGAATGTGGCTACCCCACACCTGTAATTACTAGCAAATAACAAAATTCAGCCAACACTAGCTTCAGTTCAAGTTACTGAAGAGCAGAATAACTTCAGTTAAAAATTCCTTCAACACTCAAATTAAATACTGTATTTTTTAAAAAAAGAGCAGATAAAGGTACTTAAATTCTCTTATACGTCCAGTTGAATATAACCAAGTTCTTAGCTGGCCAAGCTGAAGTTTTAAAGCAGGAATTATTTCACATGCACCAGTTTAAATATGCAAGGACAGGAAATCAAAGAATGTGGCTACCCCACACCTGTAATTACTAGCAAATAACAAAATTCAGCCAACACTAGCTTCAGTTCAAGTTACTGAAGAGCAGAATAACTTCAGTTAAAAATTCCTTCAACACTCAAATTAAATACTGTATTTTTAAAAAAAAAGAGCAGATAAAGGTACTTAAATTCTCTTATACGTCCAGTTGAATATAACCAAGTTCTTAGCTGGCCAAGCTGAAGTTTTAAAGCAGGAATTATTTCACATGCACCAGTTTAAATATGCAAGGACAGGAAATCAAAGAATGTGGCTACCCCCACACCTGTAATTACTAGCAAATAACAAAATTCAGCCAACACTAGCTTCAGTTCAAGTTACTGAAGAGCAGAATAACTTCAGTTAAAAATTCCTTCAACACTCAAATTAAATACTGTATTTTTTTTTAAAAAAAGAGCAGATAAAGGTACTTAAATTCTCTTATACGTCCAGTTGAATATAACCAAGTTCTTAGCTGGCCAAGCTGAAGTTTTAAAGCAGGAATTATTTCACATGCACCAGTTTAAATATGCAAGGACAGGAAATCAAAGAATGTGGCTACCCCACACCTGTAATTACTAGCAAATAACAAAATTCAGCCAACACTAGCTTCAGTTCAAGTTACTGAAGAGCAGAATAACTTCAGTTAAAAATTCCTTCAACACTCAAATTAAATACTGTATTTTTAAAAAAAAAGAGCAGATAAAGGTACTTAAATTCTCTTATACGTCCAGTTGAATATAACCAAGTTCTTAGCTGGCCAAGCTGAAGTTTTAAAGCAGGAATTATTTCACATGCACCAGTTTAAATATGCAAGGACAGGAAATCAAAGAATGTGGCTACCCCACACCTGTAATTACTAGCAAATAACAAAATTCAGCCAACACTAGCTTCAGTTCAAGTTACTGAAGAGCAGAATAACTTCAGTTAAAAATTCCTTCAACACTCAAATTAAATACTGTATTTTTTTTTAAAAAAAGAGCAGATAAAGGTACTTAAATTCTCTTATACGTCCAGTTGAATATAACCAAGTTCTTAGCTGGCCAAGCTGAAGTTTTAAAGCAGGAATTATTTCACATGCACCAGTTTAAATATGCAAGGACAGGAAATCAAAGAATGTGGCTACCCCCACACCTGTAATTACTAGCAAATAACAAAATTCAGCCAACACTAGCTTCAGTTCAAGTTACTGAAGAGCAGAATAACTTCAGTTAAAAATTCCTTCAACACTCAAATTAAATACTGTATTTTTAAAAAAAGAGCAGATAAAGGTACTTAAATTCTCTTATACGTCCAGTTGAATATAACCAAGTTCTTAGCTGGCCAAGCTGAAGTTTTAAAGCAGGAATTATTTCACATGCACCAGTTTAAATATGCAAGGACAGGAAATCAAAGAATGTGGCTACCCCCACACCTGTAATTACTAGCAAATAACAAAATTCAGCCAACACTAGCTTCAGTTCAAGTTACTGAAGAGCAGAATAACTTCAGTTAAAAATTCCTTCAACACTCAAATTAAATACTGTATTTTTTAAAAAAAGAGCAGATAAAGGTACTTAAATTCTCTTATACGTCCAGTTGAATATAACCAAGTTCTTAGCTGGCCAAGCTGAAGTTTTAAAGCAGGAATTATTTCACATGCACCAGTTTAAATATGCAAGGACAGGAAATCAAAGAATGTGGCTACCCCACACCTGTAATTACTAGCAAATAACAAAATTCAGCCAACACTAGCTTCAGTTCAAGTTACTGAAGAGCAGAATAACTTCAGTTAAAAATTCCTTCAACACTCAAATTAAATACTGTATTTTTAAAAAAAGAGCAGATAAAGGTACTTAAATTCTCTTATACGTCCAGTTGAATATAACCAAGTTCTTAGCTGGCCAAGCTGAAGTTTTAAAGCAGGAATTATTTCACATGCACCAGTTTAAATATGCAAGGACAGGAAATCAAAGAATGTGGCTACCCCACACCTGTAATTACTAGCAAATAACAAAATTCAGCCAACACTAGCTTCAGTTCAAGTTACTGAAGAGCAGAATAACTTCAGTTAAAAATTCCTTCAACACTCAAATTAAATACTGTATTTTTTTTTAAAAAAAGAGCAGATAAAGGTACTTAAATTCTCTTATACGTCCAGTTGAATATAACCAAGTTCTTAGCTGGCCAAGCTGAAGTTTTAAAGCAGGAATTATTTCACATGCACCAGTTTAAATATGCAAGGACAGGAAATCAAAGAATGTGGCTACCCCACACCTGTAATTACTAGCAAATAACAAAATTCAGCCAACACTAGCTTCAGTTCAAGTTACTGAAGAGCAGAATAACTTCAGTTAAAAATTCCTTCAACACTCAAATTAAATACTGTATTTTTTAAAAAAAAGAGCAGATAAAGGTACTTAAATTCTCTTATACGTCCAGTTGAATATAACCAAGTTCTTAGCTGGCCAAGCTGAAGTTTTAAAGCAGGAATTATTTCACATGCACCAGTTTAAATATGCAAGGACAGGAAATCAAAGAATGTGGCTACCCGCACACCTGTAATTACTAGCAAATAACAAAATTCAGCCAACACTAGCTTCAGTTCAAGTTACTGAAGAGCAGAATAACTTCAGTTAAAAATTCCTTCAACACTCAAATTAAATACTGTATTTTTAAAAAAAAAGAGCAGATAAAGGTACTTAAATTCTCTTATACGTCCAGTTGAATATAACCAAGTTCTTAGCTGGCCAAGCTGAAGTTTTAAAGCAGGAATTATTTCACATGCACCAGTTTAAATATGCAAGGACAGGAAATCAAAGAATGTGGCTAACCCACACCTGTAATTACTAGCAAATAACAAAATTCAGCCAACACTAGCTTCAGTTCAAGTTACTGAAGAGCAGAATAACTTCAGTTAAAAATTCCTTCAACACTCAAATTAAATACTGTATTTTTAAAAAAAAGAGCAGATAAAGGTACTTAAATTCTCTTATACGTCCAGTTGAATATAACCAAGTTCTTAGCTGGCCAAGCTGAAGTTTTAAAGCAGGAATTATTTCACATGCACCAGTTTAAATATGCAAGGACAGGAAATCAAAGAATGTGGCTACCCCACACCTGTAATTACTAGCAAATAACAAAATTCAGCCAACACTAGCTTCAGTTCAAGTTACTGAAGAGCAGAATAACTTCAGTTAAAAATTCCTTCAACACTCAAATTAAATACTGTATTTTTAAAAAAAAAGAGCAGATAAAGGTACTTAAATTCTCTTATACGTCCAGTTGAATATAACCAAGTTCTTAGCTGGCCAAGCTGAAGTTTTAAAGCAGGAATTATTTCACATGCACCAGTTTAAATATGCAAGGACAGGAAATCAAAGAATGTGGCTACCCCCACACCTGTAATTACTAGCAAATAACAAAATTCAGCCAACACTAGCTTCAGTTCAAGTTACTGAAGAGCAGAATAACTTCAGTTAAAAATTCCTTCAACACTCAAATTAAATACTGTATTTTTTAAAAAAAAGAGCAGATAAAGGTACTTAAATTCTCTTATACGTCCAGTTGAATATAACCAAGTTCTTAGCTGGCCAAGCTGAAGTTTTAAAGCAGGAATTATTTCACATGCACCAGTTTAAATATGCAAGGACAGGAAATCAAAGAATGTGGCTACCCCACACCTGTAATTACTAGCAAATAACAAAATTCAGCCAACACTAGCTTCAGTTCAAGTTACTGAAGAGCAGAATAACTTCAGTTAAAAATTCCTTCAACACTCAAATTAAATACTGTATTTTTAAAAAAAAGAGCAGATAAAGGTACTTAAATTCTCTTATACGTCCAGTTGAATATAACCAAGTTCTTAGCTGGCCAAGCTGAAGTTTTAAAGCAGGAATTATTTCACATGCACCAGTTTAAATATGCAAGGACAGGAAATCAAAGAATGTGGCTACCCCCACACCTGTAATTACTAGCAAATAACAAAATTCAGCCAACACTAGCTTCAGTTCAAGTTACTGAAGAGCAGAATAACTTCAGTTAAAAATTCCTTCAACACTCAAATTAAATACTGTATTTTTATAAAAAAAAGAGCAGATAAAGGTACTTAAATTCTCTTATACGTCCAGTTGAATATAACCAAGTTCTTAGCTGGCCAAGCTGAAGTTTTAAAGCAGGAATTATTTCACATGCACCAGTTTAAATATGCAAGGACAGGAAATCAAAGAATGTGGCTACCCCCACACCTGTAATTACTAGCAAATAACAAAATTCAGCCAACACTAGCTTCAGTTCAAGTTACTGAAGAGCAGAATAACTTCAGTTAAAAATTCCTTCAACACTCAAATTAAATACTGTATTTTTTAAAAAAAGAGCAGATAAAGGTACTTAAATTCTCTTATACGTCCAGTTGAATATAACCAAGTTCTTAGCTGGCCAAGCTGAAGTTTTAAAGCAGGAATTATTTCACATGCACCAGTTTAAATATGCAAGGACAGGAAATCAAAGAATGTGGCTACCCCACACCTGTAATTACTAGCAAATAACAAAATTCAGCCAACACTAGCTTCAGTTCAAGTTACTGAAGAGCAGAATAACTTCAGTTAAAAATTCCTTCAACACTCAAATTAAATACTGTATTTTTTTTTAAAAAAAGAGCAGATAAAGGTACTTAAATTCTCTTATACGTCCAGTTGAATATAACCAAGTTCTTAGCTGGCCAAGCTGAAGTTTTAAAGCAGGAATTATTTCACATGCACCAGTTTAAATATGCAAGGACAGGAAATCAAAGAATGTGGCTACCCCACACCTGTAATTACTAGCAAATAACAAAATTCAGCCAACACTAGCTTCAGTTCAAGTTACTGAAGAGCAGAATAACTTCAGTTAAAAATTCCTTCAACACTCAAATTAAATACTGTATTTTTTAAAAAAAGAGCAGATAAAGGTACTTAAATTCTCTTATACGTCCAGTTGAATATAACCAAGTTCTTAGCTGGCCAAGCTGAAGTTTTAAAGCAGGAATTATTTCACATGCACCAGTTTAAATATGCAAGGACAGGAAATCAAAGAATGTGGCTACCCCCACACCTGTAATTACTAGCAAATAACAAAATTCAGCCAACACTAGCTTCAGTTCAAGTTACTGAAGAGCAGAATAACTTCAGTTAAAAATTCCTTCAACACTCAAATTAAATACTGTATTTTTTTAAAAAAGAGCAGATAAAGGTACTTAAATTCTCTTATACGTCCAGTTGAATATAACCAAGTTCTTAGCTGGCCAAGCTGAAGTTTTAAAGCAGGAATTATTTCACATGCACCAGTTTAAATATGCAAGGACAGGAAATCAAAGAATGTGGCTACCCCACACCTGTAATTACTAGCAAATAACAAAATTCAGCCAACACTAGCTTCAGTTCAAGTTACTGAAGAGCAGAATAACTTCAGTTAAAAATTCCTTCAACACTCAAATTAAATACTGTATTTTTTAAAAAAAGAGCAGATAAAGGTACTTAAATTCTCTTATACGTCCAGTTGAATATAACCAAGTTCTTAGCTGGCCAAGCTGAAGTTTTAAAGCAGGAATTATTTCACATGCACCAGTTTAAATATGCAAGGACAGGAAATCAAAGAATGTGGCTACCCCACACCTGTAATTACTAGCAAATAACAAAATTCAGCCAACACTAGCTTCAGTTCAAGTTACTGAAGAGCAGAATAACTTCAGTTAAAAATTCCTTCAACACTCAAATTAAATACTGTATTTTTTAAAAAAAAGAGCAGATAAAGGTACTTAAATTCTCTTATACGTCCAGTTGAATATAACCAAGTTCTTAGCTGGCCAAGCTGAAGTTTTAAAGCAGGAATTATTTCACATGCACCAGTTTAAATATGCAAGGACAGGAAATCAAAGAATGTGGCTACCCCCACACCTGTAATTACTAGCAAATAACAAAATTCAGCCAACACTAGCTTCAGTTCAAGTTACTGAAGAGCAGAATAACTTCAGTTAAAAATTCCTTCAACACTCAAATTAAATACTGTATTTTTTTTTAAAAAAAGAGCAGATAAAGGTACTTAAATTCTCTTATACGTCCAGTTGAATATAACCAAGTTCTTAGCTGGCCAAGCTGAAGTTTTAAAGCAGGAATTATTTCACATGCACCAGTTTAAATATGCAAGGACAGGAAATCAAAGAATGTGGCTACCCCACACCTGTAATTACTAGCAAATAACAAAATTCAGCCAACACTAGCTTCAGTTCAAGTTACTGAAGAGCAGAATAACTTCAGTTAAAAATTCCTTCAACACTCAAATTAAATACTGTATTTTTAAAAAAAAAGAGCAGATAAAGGTACTTAAATTCTCTTATACGTCCAGTTGAATATAACCAAGTTCTTAGCTGGCCAAGCTGAAGTTTTAAAGCAGGAATTATTTCACATGCACCAGTTTAAATATGCAAGGACAGGAAATCAAAGAATGTGGCTACCCCACACCTGTAATTACTAGCAAATAACAAAATTCAGCCAACACTAGCTTCAGTTCAAGTTACTGAAGAGCAGAATAACTTCAGTTAAAAATTCCTTCAACACTCAAATTAAATACTGTATTTTTTTTTAAAAAAAGAGCAGATAAAGGTACTTAAATTCTCTTATACGTCCAGTTGAATATAACCAAGTTCTTAGCTGGCCAAGCTGAAGTTTTAAAGCAGGAATTATTTCACATGCACCAGTTTAAATATGCAAGGACAGGAAATCAAAGAATGTGGCTACCCCACACCTGTAATTACTAGCAAATAACAAAATTCAGCCAACACTAGCTTCAGTTCAAGTTACTGAAGAGCAGAATAACTTCAGTTAAAAATTCCTTCAACACTCAAATTAAATACTGTATTTTTTAAAAAAAGAGCAGATAAAGGTACTTAAATTCTCTTATACGTCCAGTTGAATATAACCAAGTTCTTAGCTGGCCAAGCTGAAGTTTTAAAGCAGGAATTATTTCACATGCACCAGTTTAAATATGCAAGGACAGGAAATCAAAGAATGTGGCTACCCCACACCTGTAATTACTAGCAAATAACAAAATTCAGCCAACACTAGCTTCAGTTCAAGTTACTGAAGAGCAGAATAACTTCAGTTAAAAATTCCTTCAACACTCAAATTAAATACTGTATTTTTTTTTAAAAAAAGAGCAGATAAAGGTACTTAAATTCTCTTATACGTCCAGTTGAATATAACCAAGTTCTTAGCTGGCCAAGCTGAAGTTTTAAAGCAGGAATTATTTCACATGCACCAGTTTAAATATGCAAGGACAGGAAATCAAAGAATGTGGCTACCCCACACCTGTAATTACTAGCAAATAACAAAATTCAGCCAACACTAGCTTCAGTTCAAGTTACTGAAGAGCAGAATAACTTCAGTTAAAAATTCCTTCAACACTCAAATTAAATACTGTATTTTTTTTTAAAAAAAGAGCAGATAAAGGTACTTAAATTCTCTTATACGTCCAGTTGAATATAACCAAGTTCTTAGCTGGCCAAGCTGAAGTTTTAAAGCAGGAATTATTTCACATGCACCAGTTTAAATATGCAAGGACAGGAAATCAAAGAATGTGGCTACCCCACACCTGTAATTACTAGCAAATAACAAAATTCAGCCAACACTAGCTTCAGTTCAAGTTACTGAAGAGCAGAATAACTTCAGTTAAAAATTCCTTCAACACTCAAATTAAATACTGTATTTTTAAAAAAAAGAGCAGATAAAGGTACTTAAATTCTCTTATACGTCCAGTTGAATATAACCAAGTTCTTAGCTGGCCAAGCTGAAGTTTTAAAGCAGGAATTATTTCACATGCACCAGTTTAAATATGCAAGGACAGGAAATCAAAGAATGTGGCTACCCCCACACCTGTAATTACTAGCAAATAACAAAATTCAGCCAACACTAGCTTCAGTTCAAGTTACTGAAGAGCAGAATAACTTCAGTTAAAAATTCCTTCAACACTCAAATTAAATACTGTATTTTTTTTTAAAAAAAGAGCAGATAAAGGTACTTAAATTCTCTTATACGTCCAGTTGAATATAACCAAGTTCTTAGCTGGCCAAGCTGAAGTTTTAAAGCAGGAATTATTTCACATGCACCAGTTTAAATATGCAAGGACAGGAAATCAAAGAATGTGGCTACCCCCACACCTGTAATTACTAGCAAATAACAAAATTCAGCCAACACTAGCTTCAGTTCAAGTTACTGAAGAGCAGAATAACTTCAGTTAAAAATTCCTTCAACACTCAAATTAAATACTGTATTTTTTTTTAAAAAAAGAGCAGATAAAGGTACTTAAATTCTCTTATACGTCCAGTTGAATATAACCAAGTTCTTAGCTGGCCAAGCTGAAGTTTTAAAGCAGGAATTATTTCACATGCACCAGTTTAAATATGCAAGGACAGGAAATCAAAGAATGTGGCTACCCCACACCTGTAATTACTAGCAAATAACAAAATTCAGCCAACACTAGCTTCAGTTCAAGTTACTGAAGAGCAGAATAACTTCAGTTAAAAATTCCTTCAACACTCAAATTAAATACTGTATTTTTTTTTAAAAAAAGAGCAGATAAAGGTACTTAAATTCTCTTATACGTCCAGTTGAATATAACCAAGTTCTTAGCTGGCCAAGCTGAAGTTTTAAAGCAGGAATTATTTCACATGCACCAGTTTAAATATGCAAGGACAGGAAATCAAAGAATGTGGCTACCCCACACCTGTAATTACTAGCAAATAACAAAATTCAGCCAACACTAGCTTCAGTTCAAGTTACTGAAGAGCAGAATAACTTCAGTTAAAAATTCCTTCAACACTCAAATTAAATACTGTATTTTTAAAAAAAAAGAGCAGATAAAGGTACTTAAATTCTCTTATACGTCCAGTTGAATATAACCAAGTTCTTAGCTGGCCAAGCTGAAGTTTTAAAGCAGGAATTATTTCACATGCACCAGTTTAAATATGCAAGGACAGGAAATCAAAGAATGTGGCTACCCCCACACCTGTAATTACTAGCAAATAACAAAATTCAGCCAACACTAGCTTCAGTTCAAGTTACTGAAGAGCAGAATAACTTCAGTTAAAAATTCCTTCAACACTCAAATTAAATACTGTATTTTTTTTTAAAAAAAGAGCAGATAAAGGTACTTAAATTCTCTTATACGTCCAGTTGAATATAACCAAGTTCTTAGCTGGCCAAGCTGAAGTTTTAAAGCAGGAATTATTTCACATGCACCAGTTTAAATATGCAAGGACAGGAAATCAAAGAATGTGGCTACCCCCACACCTGTAATTACTAGCAAATAACAAAATTCAGCCAACACTAGCTTCAGTTCAAGTTACTGAAGAGCAGAATAACTTCAGTTAAAAATTCCTTCAACACTCAAATTAAATACTGTATTTTTAAAAAAAAAGAGCAGATAAAGGTACTTAAATTCTCTTATACGTCCAGTTGAATATAACCAAGTTCTTAGCTGGCCAAGCTGAAGTTTTAAAGCAGGAATTATTTCACATGCACCAGTTTAAATATGCAAGGACAGGAAATCAAAGAATGTGGCTACCCCACACCTGTAATTACTAGCAAATAACAAAATTCAGCCAACACTAGCTTCAGTTCAAGTTACTGAAGAGCAGAATAACTTCAGTTAAAAATTCCTTCAACACTCAAATTAAATACTGTATTTTTTAAAAAAAGAGCAGATAAAGGTACTTAAATTCTCTTATACGTCCAGTTGAATATAACCAAGTTCTTAGCTGGCCAAGCTGAAGTTTTAAAGCAGGAATTATTTCACATGCACCAGTTTAAATATGCAAGGACAGGAAATCAAAGAATGTGGCTACCCCACACCTGTAATTACTAGCAAATAACAAAATTCAGCCAACACTAGCTTCAGTTCAAGTTACTGAAGAGCAGAATAACTTCAGTTAAAAATTCCTTCAACACTCAAATTAAATACTGTATTTTTAAAAAAAAGAGCAGATAAAGGTACTTAAATTCTCTTATACGTCCAGTTGAATATAACCAAGTTCTTAGCTGGCCAAGCTGAAGTTTTAAAGCAGGAATTATTTCACATGCACCAGTTTAAATATGCAAGGACAGGAAATCAAAGAATGTGGCTACCCCCACACCTGTAATTACTAGCAAATAACAAAATTCAGCCAACACTAGCTTCAGTTCAAGTTACTGAAGAGCAGAATAACTTCAGTTAAAAATTCCTTCAACACTCAAATTAAATACTGTATTTTTTAAAAAAAAGAGCAGATAAAGGTACTTAAATTCTCTTATACGTCCAGTTGAATATAACCAAGTTCTTAGCTGGCCAAGCTGAAGTTTTAAAGCAGGAATTATTTCACATGCACCAGTTTAAATATGCAAGGACAGGAAATCAAAGAATGTGGCTACCCCCACACCTGTAATTACTAGCAAATAACAAAATTCAGCCAACACTAGCTTCAGTTCAAGTTACTGAAGAGCAGAATAACTTCAGTTAAAAATTCCTTCAACACTCAAATTAAATACTGTATTTTTTAAAAAAAAGAGCAGATAAAGGTACTTAAATTCTCTTATACGTCCAGTTGAATATAACCAAGTTCTTAGCTGGCCAAGCTGAAGTTTTAAAGCAGGAATTATTTCACATGCACCAGTTTAAATATGCAAGGACAGGAAATCAAAGAATGTGGCTACCCCCACACCTGTAATTACTAGCAAATAACAAAATTCAGCCAACACTAGCTTCAGTTCAAGTTACTGAAGAGCAGAATAACTTCAGTTAAAAATTCCTTCAACACTCAAATTAAATACTGTATTTTTTAAAAAAAGAGCAGATAAAGGTACTTAAATTCTCTTATACGTCCAGTTGAATATAACCAAGTTCTTAGCTGGCCAAGCTGAAGTTTTAAAGCAGGAATTATTTCACATGCACCAGTTTAAATATGCAAGGACAGGAAATCAAAGAATGTGGCTACCCCACACCTGTAATTACTAGCAAATAACAAAATTCAGCCAACACTAGCTTCAGTTCAAGTTACTGAAGAGCAGAATAACTTCAGTTAAAAATTCCTTCAACACTCAAATTAAATACTGTATTTTTTAAAAAAAGAGCAGATAAAGGTACTTAAATTCTCTTATACGTCCAGTTGAATATAACCAAGTTCTTAGCTGGCCAAGCTGAAGTTTTAAAGCAGGAATTATTTCACATGCACCAGTTTAAATATGCAAGGACAGGAAATCAAAGAATGTGGCTACCCCACACCTGTAATTACTAGCAAATAACAAAATTCAGCCAACACTAGCTTCAGTTCAAGTTACTGAAGAGCAGAATAACTTCAGTTAAAAATTCCTTCAACACTCAAATTAAATACTGTATTTTTAAAAAAAGAGCAGATAAAGGTACTTAAATTCTCTTATACGTCCAGTTGAATATAACCAAGTTCTTAGCTGGCCAAGCTGAAGTTTTAAAGCAGGAATTATTTCACATGCACCAGTTTAAATATGCAAGGACAGGAAATCAAAGAATGTGGCTACCCCACACCTGTAATTACTAGCAAATAACAAAATTCAGCCAACACTAGCTTCAGTTCAAGTTACTGAAGAGCAGAATAACTTCAGTTAAAAATTCCTTCAACACTCAAATTAAATACTGTATTTTTTTAAAAAAAGAGCAGATAAAGGTACTTAAATTCTCTTATACGTCCAGTTGAATATAACCAAGTTCTTAGCTGGCCAAGCTGAAGTTTTAAAGCAGGAATTATTTCACATGCACCAGTTTAAATATGCAAGGACAGGAAATCAAAGAATGTGGCTACCCCCACACCTGTAATTACTAGCAAATAACAAAATTCAGCCAACACTAGCTTCAGTTCAAGTTACTGAAGAGCAGAATAACTTCAGTTAAAAATTCCTTCAACACTCAAATTAAATACTGTATTTTTAAAAAAAAAGAGCAGATAAAGGTACTTAAATTCTCTTATACGTCCAGTTGAATATAACCAAGTTCTTAGCTGGCCAAGCTGAAGTTTTAAAGCAGGAATTATTTCACATGCACCAGTTTAAATATGCAAGGACAGGAAATCAAAGAATGTGGCTACCCCACACCTGTAATTACTAGCAAATAACAAAATTCAGCCAACACTAGCTTCAGTTCAAGTTACTGAAGAGCAGAATAACTTCAGTTAAAAATTCCTTCAACACTCAAATTAAATACTGTATTTTTTAAAAAAAAGAGCAGATAAAGGTACTTAAATTCTCTTATACGTCCAGTTGAATATAACCAAGTTCTTAGCTGGCCAAGCTGAAGTTTTAAAGCAGGAATTATTTCACATGCACCAGTTTAAATATGCAAGGACAGGAAATCAAAGAATGTGGCTACCCCCACACCTGTAATTACTAGCAAATAACAAAATTCAGCCAACACTAGCTTCAGTTCAAGTTACTGAAGAGCAGAATAACTTCAGTTAAAAATTCCTTCAACACTCAAATTAAATACTGTATTTTTTTAAAAAAGAGCAGATAAAGGTACTTAAATTCTCTTATACGTCCAGTTGAATATAACCAAGTTCTTAGCTGGCCAAGCTGAAGTTTTAAAGCAGGAATTATTTCACATGCACCAGTTTAAATATGCAAGGACAGGAAATCAAAGAATGTGGCTACCCCACACCTGTAATTACTAGCAAATAACAAAATTCAGCCAACACTAGCTTCAGTTCAAGTTACTGAAGAGCAGAATAACTTCAGTTAAAAATTCCTTCAACACTCAAATTAAATACTGTATTTTTTAAAAAAAAGAGCAGATAAAGGTACTTAAATTCTCTTATACGTCCAGTTGAATATAACCAAGTTCTTAGCTGGCCAAGCTGAAGTTTTAAAGCAGGAATTATTTCACATGCACCAGTTTAAATATGCAAGGACAGGAAATCAAAGAATGTGGCTACCCCACACCTGTAATTACTAGCAAATAACAAAATTCAGCCAACACTAGCTTCAGTTCAAGTTACTGAAGAGCAGAATAACTTCAGTTAAAAATTCCTTCAACACTCAAATTAAATACTGTATTTTTAAAAAAAGAGCAGATAAAGGTACTTAAATTCTCTTATACGTCCAGTTGAATATAACCAAGTTCTTAGCTGGCCAAGCTGAAGTTTTAAAGCAGGAATTATTTCACATGCACCAGTTTAAATATGCAAGGACAGGAAATCAAAGAATGTGGCTACCCCCACACCTGTAATTACTAGCAAATAACAAAATTCAGCCAACACTAGCTTCAGTTCAAGTTACTGAAGAGCAGAATAACTTCAGTTAAAAATTCCTTCAACACTCAAATTAAATACTGTATTTTTTTTTAAAAAAAGAGCAGATAAAGGTACTTAAATTCTCTTATACGTCCAGTTGAATATAACCAAGTTCTTAGCTGGCCAAGCTGAAGTTTTAAAGCAGGAATTATTTCACATGCACCAGTTTAAATATGCAAGGACAGGAAATCAAAGAATGTGGCTACCCCCACACCTGTAATTACTAGCAAATAACAAAATTCAGCCAACACTAGCTTCAGTTCAAGTTACTGAAGAGCAGAATAACTTCAGTTAAAAATTCCTTCAACACTCAAATTAAATACTGTATTTTTTTTTAAAAAAAGAGCAGATAAAGGTACTTAAATTCTCTTATACGTCCAGTTGAATATAACCAAGTTCTTAGCTGGCCAAGCTGAAGTTTTAAAGCAGGAATTATTTCACATGCACCAGTTTAAATATGCAAGGACAGGAAATCAAAGAATGTGGCTACCCCACACCTGTAATTACTAGCAAATAACAAAATTCAGCCAACACTAGCTTCAGTTCAAGTTACTGAAGAGCAGAATAACTTCAGTTAAAAATTCCTTCAACACTCAAATTAAATACTGTATTTTTTAAAAAAAAGAGCAGATAAAGGTACTTAAATTCTCTTATACGTCCAGTTGAATATAACCAAGTTCTTAGCTGGCCAAGCTGAAGTTTTAAAGCAGGAATTATTTCACATGCACCAGTTTAAATATGCAAGGACAGGAAATCAAAGAATGTGGCTACCCCACACCTGTAATTACTAGCAAATAACAAAATTCAGCCAACACTAGCTTCAGTTCAAGTTACTGAAGAGCAGAATAACTTCAGTTAAAAATTCCTTCAACACTCAAATTAAATACTGTATTTTTTAAAAAAAAGAGCAGATAAAGGTACTTAAATTCTCTTATACGTCCAGTTGAATATAACCAAGTTCTTAGCTGGCCAAGCTGAAGTTTTAAAGCAGGAATTATTTCACATGCACCAGTTTAAATATGCAAGGACAGGAAATCAAAGAATGTGGCTACCCCCACACCTGTAATTACTAGCAAATAACAAAATTCAGCCAACACTAGCTTCAGTTCAAGTTACTGAAGAGCAGAATAACTTCAGTTAAAAATTCCTTCAACACTCAAATTAAATACTGTATTTTTTAAAAAAAAGAGCAGATAAAGGTACTTAAATTCTCTTATACGTCCAGTTGAATATAACCAAGTTCTTAGCTGGCCAAGCTGAAGTTTTAAAGCAGGAATTATTTCACATGCACCAGTTTAAATATGCAAGGACAGGAAATCAAAGAATGTGGCTACCCCCACACCTGTAATTACTAGCAAATAACAAAATTCAGCCAACACTAGCTTCAGTTCAAGTTACTGAAGAGCAGAATAACTTCAGTTAAAAATTCCTTCAACACTCAAATTAAATACTGTATTTTTTTTTAAAAAAAGAGCAGATAAAGGTACTTAAATTCTCTTATACGTCCAGTTGAATATAACCAAGTTCTTAGCTGGCCAAGCTGAAGTTTTAAAGCAGGAATTATTTCACATGCACCAGTTTAAATATGCAAGGACAGGAAATCAAAGAATGTGGCTACCCCCACACCTGTAATTACTAGCAAATAACAAAATTCAGCCAACACTAGCTTCAGTTCAAGTTACTGAAGAGCAGAATAACTTCAGTTAAAAATTCCTTCAACACTCAAATTAAATACTGTATTTTTAAAAAAAAAGAGCAGATAAAGGTACTTAAATTCTCTTATACGTCCAGTTGAATATAACCAAGTTCTTAGCTGGCCAAGCTGAAGTTTTAAAGCAGGAATTATTTCACATGCACCAGTTTAAATATGCAAGGACAGGAAATCAAAGAATGTGGCTACCCCCACACCTGTAATTACTAGCAAATAACAAAATTCAGCCAACACTAGCTTCAGTTCAAGTTACTGAAGAGCAGAATAACTTCAGTTAAAAATTCCTTCAACACTCAAATTAAATACTGTATTTTTTAAAAAAAAGAGCAGATAAAGGTACTTAAATTCTCTTATACGTCCAGTTGAATATAACCAAGTTCTTAGCTGGCCAAGCTGAAGTTTTAAAGCAGGAATTATTTCACATGCACCAGTTTAAATATGCAAGGACAGGAAATCAAAGAATGTGGCTACCCCCACACCTGTAATTACTAGCAAATAACAAAATTCAGCCAACACTAGCTTCAGTTCAAGTTACTGAAGAGCAGAATAACTTCAGTTAAAAATTCCTTCAACACTCAAATTAAATACTGTATTTTTTTTTAAAAAAAGAGCAGATAAAGGTACTTAAATTCTCTTATACGTCCAGTTGAATATAACCAAGTTCTTAGCTGGCCAAGCTGAAGTTTTAAAGCAGGAATTATTTCACATGCACCAGTTTAAATATGCAAGGACAGGAAATCAAAGAATGTGGCTACCCCCACACCTGTAATTACTAGCAAATAACAAAATTCAGCCAACACTAGCTTCAGTTCAAGTTACTGAAGAGCAGAATAACTTCAGTTAAAAATTCCTTCAACACTCAAATTAAATACTGTATTTTTTAAAAAAAGAGCAGATAAAGGTACTTAAATTCTCTTATACGTCCAGTTGAATATAACCAAGTTCTTAGCTGGCCAAGCTGAAGTTTTAAAGCAGGAATTATTTCACATGCACCAGTTTAAATATGCAAGGACAGGAAATCAAAGAATGTGGCTACCCCACACCTGTAATTACTAGCAAATAACAAAATTCAGCCAACACTAGCTTCAGTTCAAGTTACTGAAGAGCAGAATAACTTCAGTTAAAAATTCCTTCAACACTCAAATTAAATACTGTATTTTTTAAAAAAAGAGCAGATAAAGGTACTTAAATTCTCTTATACGTCCAGTTGAATATAACCAAGTTCTTAGCTGGCCAAGCTGAAGTTTTAAAGCAGGAATTATTTCACATGCACCAGTTTAAATATGCAAGGACAGGAAATCAAAGAATGTGGCTACCCCACACCTGTAATTACTAGCAAATAACAAAATTCAGCCAACACTAGCTTCAGTTCAAGTTACTGAAGAGCAGAATAACTTCAGTTAAAAATTCCTTCAACACTCAAATTAAATACTGTATTTTTTAAAAAAAGAGCAGATAAAGGTACTTAAATTCTCTTATACGTCCAGTTGAATATAACCAAGTTCTTAGCTGGCCAAGCTGAAGTTTTAAAGCAGGAATTATTTCACATGCACCAGTTTAAATATGCAAGGACAGGAAATCAAAGAATGTGGCTACCCCCACACCTGTAATTACTAGCAAATAACAAAATTCAGCCAACACTAGCTTCAGTTCAAGTTACTGAAGAGCAGAATAACTTCAGTTAAAAATTCCTTCAACACTCAAATTAAATACTGTATTTTTTTTAAAAAAAAGAGCAGATAAAGGTACTTAAATTCTCTTATACGTCCAGTTGAATATAACCAAGTTCTTAGCTGGCCAAGCTGAAGTTTTAAAGCAGGAATTATTTCACATGCACCAGTTTAAATATGCAAGGACAGGAAATCAAAGAATGTGGCTACCCCCACACCTGTAATTACTAGCAAATAACAAAATTCAGCCAACACTAGCTTCAGTTCAAGTTACTGAAGAGCAGAATAACTTCAGTTAAAAATTCCTTCAACACTCAAATTAAATACTGTATTTTTTTAAAAAAAAAGAGCAGATAAAGGTACTTAAATTCTCTTATACGTCCAGTTGAATATAACCAAGTTCTTAGCTGGCCAAGCTGAAGTTTTAAAGCAGGAATTATTTCACATGCACCAGTTTAAATATGCAAGGACAGGAAATCAAAGAATGTGGCTACCCCCACACCTGTAATTACTAGCAAATAACAAAATTCAGCCAACACTAGCTTCAGTTCAAGTTACTGAAGAGCAGAATAACTTCAGTTAAAAATTCCTTCAACACTCAAATTAAATACTGTATTTTTAAAAAAAAAAGAGCAGATAAAGGTACTTAAATTCTCTTATACGTCCAGTTGAATATAACCAAGTTCTTAGCTGGCCAAGCTGAAGTTTTAAAGCAGGAATTATTTCACATGCACCAGTTTAAATATGCAAGGACAGGAAATCAAAGAATGTGGCTACCCCCACACCTGTAATTACTAGCAAATAACAAAATTCAGCCAACACTAGCTTCAGTTCAAGTTACTGAAGAGCAGAATAACTTCAGTTAAAAATTCCTTCAACACTCAAATTAAATACTGTATTTTTAAAAAAAAAAGAGCAGATAAAGGTACTTAAATTCTCTTATACGTCCAGTTGAATATAACCAAGTTCTTAGCTGGCCAAGCTGAAGTTTTAAAGCAGGAATTATTTCACATGCACCAGTTTAAATATGCAAGGACAGGAAATCAAAGAATGTGGCTACCCCCACACCTGTAATTACTAGCAAATAACAAAATTCACTCAATGAATTAATAAGAGCAGTTACTAAAAAGATAAATAAAACTGAATACCACAATAACAATAATGAATATTCCCTGCACAACTTTGAAGGGAATCTTAACAGAACCGAATGCAGTAATAATTACAAGCTATACTTCCTGTTTGTTTGGGAAATAATTATAAATTACACTTCCTGTTTGTTTGGGGAGAAGGCTTGCCCTCACAGCCGGTACATTTGGCACATCACTGTAGTTCTGAGAACACTGAATAGATACTCACAGGTGCTCTGGCAATTCTGGTTCAAGGTGTTCTTCCTTGCCATTAGGAATGCTGTGGTCATATACGATGGTCTCTGTATTAGCTAAACAAAAACCATTTGAGCGCATGATTTCTGCCAAAAGAAAAAAATGGAAAATGTCAGTTGCTGAGGTCCAAACTGCAGATGAAAACTGTTCTTTGTGCATCCCCACTGGACAAATCCTAACGCAGTATGAGCTGTCAAAGAAATACGAGCAATAGTAGATAATTAAAAAAAAAAAAAACACAAAAGCAATAAACTTCTACATCTGAGGCAGATCAACAATAATATCAACTCTGGCTTTCTGAAATTAGTTGACGTAGCTTGTTGTAATGGAAGACATTTTTCCTTTAGTACTTTTGTCATGATGCCGTTGATAAATATTTGCATATGTAAGGTTGTATGTATGATAAGCCAGTGTTAACCTCCACACGTCATCATCAACAAAAGTAACACTTATATTATAGTCATTTAAGACTTAAAAAAATGCCATATCACTTGCTGAGAGCCTGATAAATACAATGTATTATATTTAATATACTACAATGTCCCAGACTATCAGTAGCAGATTATTTGCATTGAATATGGACTTTCTGCTCTAAGACTAATGCTGTTTTCTAAACAGATTTTACTGACCACAGACAAAAGTCATGTGCATAGCTTGACTACAGTATCAGGTTTCCATTATTCATCTATTGCTGTCTTAGATTCTACTACTACTGTTATAGGACTGTGCTGAAAGGAGTACTAGTGTGCCTAGTCAATACGGATCCTCACCGACATTCTATTTGGGAGACAGTTCTCTAACCAAGGGTGAACCTAAGATCCTCAGTGACTAATTGCTTTATTTATTTATTTATTTGGTTACATGAACTACAACTTTTATTACATTGAAGTGAGGTGTCATAACATCAACACAAGCATATTTTTGTCATATCAGGCAAATGAATCCAGCCGACTACCTCCTCTGAAATCAGATGTTGTAGCATCCTACAACAGTGGGGTGCTTGGCATGCTCTAGTGCAAAAGTCTCTGATCATGCTCATTATATGTCATAAAATACTACTAGACATTTTATAAATGTATAAACGTATAAAAATACAAACTATTCTTAGCAAGCAGAATTAAAAATCTTCTTTACGTGTGAGGGTGTTTTGTGCTCCTGTCTGGTGCACAGAACCATCCTTCTTCAGCAGCAAGACAAACGCATGATGCCTACACTGAATCCGTTCAATAACATGTACATTACAGACACTAAGCCTTTCAATGCAATAACATAACGGGTCTCTGTACAACCAGGTAGCACATGTGTAGCTACTCAAAAAAAACACAGACCGGGATATAATTGCATTGGTTAATATGATGGTCTGAAGAGGGTCTATATTATATCATCAAACGCTTAGAAAAGCGAATGCTGATTGATCGACCTAATTTAAGCGAAAGCTTACAATCTCGAACTGTCAGATAAGCGATTTTTTTCCCAGGGAAAAAATTGCTGATCCAAAACACATGCACACAACACAAGCACACCAAACAAACTGAAATCCACACACATACACCTAAAATCTGATACCTAACCCTACACTAAACTATGCACACACCACTAACTACCCACTTACCTTAACCCAAACCCTAACCCTAAGGTTCGTCACTATCGCACACTCACCTCACCCGCTCCCTAACCCTAACTCACTTAAATCTGCCCTAACCCTCATGTCCACTCAATCGCACACACACCTAACCCAAGCCCTAACCCTAACTCACCTAAATCACCCTAACACTCACATCCACACAATCACACACTTACCTGAATCCGACCGGTAACTTTGAGTTTTTGCTGCTTCGATATTTTACAGTTTCGCGAAAATAAGTTTGATCAATCAGCGTTCGCTTTTTTAAGCATTCTAGGATATAATATAGACCCTTTGAAGAGACATGAGAAATATGATTGACTAATGCTGCAATTTTGGAAGATGAACTGAACGATGATTCATTGTGTGCATCAGTGCTGGAGTAAAAGCCAATGTATACCCAAGAACCTAGACTATCAGGTTAGATGAGTATTGCATGGCCAGCCATGTACACTCATTTTTTTTACCTGGATAAACTGCACCATCTCCATAACGACCAGCTTATCTTTTTTTATTTATGTCCAGGAGCTATAAACAGTACATCTCTTTTATTCATGTTCCATGCATTCATGAATTTTATTATTAGTTTTGAAGTTGCTTCTATGTCATAGCAAACAGGGTTTTACAAGATTTGGTGAGGTACTACAGGCACAAAATGCTTACGTTCACAAGTGGATGGATTAAAACAGCTTGTTAACTATTGTTGGATGTTGGTCATACTTCTAAGGAATTTATTATTTTTTAATACAGTTATGCAGTTTCTGCCTGTTAACTGGGACTGACAGCTGCTCCATGAATGAGAAACGGTAATATAGCTCAGAGTCATATTAGAGACACTTTGAGAATAGCCACATTTTATTCATGCAGACTATGCATGATATCTTCCTGATAGGTCAGAAACAGGGTTGCTGTGGAGTTACTTCTGCTGAGGGAGTAAAGTTTTTACTGTGGTATCCTGTCAATGTAACCCTTGGCTCTGTATTACTTTTAATATGACTATATTCCAAGATTCAGTCACTGTACAGGAAATAATTAGAAAGGCCTGAATCCTCACTTTAATGAAAGTTTAACATTTGATTTTAGGTAAGTAGTGTGTTTGTAAGGCAGTGTATGGTTTTATTACAGATGTGTTGAGCTTGAGTTGTTCTACCACCTCTGAGAGTATTTCCTCTTCTCCAAGGTACAGTGACTTTAAAATCAATACATTTAGTAACTGGGGGGGGGGGTACAAAGGGGATTAAGTCTCTCTAAAAAATATTTGTTCCTTTGAAGGACTTTAGGTTTCTATGTGTTAAGTGTATTGTATATGTTTCTTTTTTGTTATGTGTGGACCATTATTAATAGAATCCACAGTTATGTGAACACAGAGTTATGAATCTACATTAATATTACTCAGGGGTACAATCATACATGTTGTGATAGAGATCTTAAAGCCTTGCTGTTTTGTGTCAGTCACTGATAGGCCAATCCATCCCAAACAATGCCACTGAGTCCACCTACCAAGTAATCATCTCTCTCTCTCTCTCTCTCTCGCTGTCTGAAGGCATTGGTCATTTGCATACTTCCTGGATAAACAGCATGAAGGAATACAGCTTGCATGCAAAATGACTGTCTAACATATACATCTCCCGTTTGTATTTGGACTAAGCAAATGTTATTCCATTTACTGCATTCAGATGGGTGCTAGCTGGAATAAGGAAATGCATACTGCCAATGAAACTGACTCCAAATCCAGGAGATGAAAATGCTTCCGAAAGAAAGGTATCATCTTGTGAGTTCCCAAACTATAATCTGAAGCTGTTAGTTAATAATAACTTTTTGCCTAGAGCTGAAAATGCAGGCAGTCGTCTGGGAATAATGATAATAAAGTTAATTATAATAAATAATAGTTAAGCTCTAACCCACATTAAATCTCAGCAGTAGGCACACTTTGCTGCAACATTAGTGACCACCTACCAGCCTTTATACTACACAAAACCAAACAAATAATAAAAACAAATTAGAAATCGCAGCAATTTTAACCCTGCAACTTTTTAACAAAACCCTGAGACAAATCTATTGCAATATACTAAAGGTCCTGCCTCTAGATGAGGCTGTTGACTTATTTAACTCCACATTCTTGAACATTTTAAACAAGCTAGACCCAGTAAGACAAAAATTAGTTAAAACCAATCACGCCATATGGCTCTCTAGAGCTACCAAGCAAATTACGACTGCCAGGGACAAAATATGGAAAAAATATCAAATGATAAGAATCCCACTGATCTCCTACAATACAGAGAGCTCCATAATCCAGCCAAGCACTTAATCATTAATGATAGAAAACAATATTATTTAAACCTCCAAAAGAATCACAAACACAAGCCAAAGAAAATCCGGAAATGCATCTCATCTTTACTTAACTCTGGTACCAATAACAGTCCTTGTCCATTCCCAGAGAAAACTGCCAGTGAAACAGACATGCTCTTAACTCACATTTCATGGACATAACAGCTAAACTTACCATTACTTTTCCCCAATCTACATCTATACTAACCCTCCCCCATCACCACCCCCCACAACATACCACAACCCCCTCCCTACCCACTGTTTCATTCTCCCCCATATCCATCTGTAGTATAACTAAACGTCTTCTATAACTCAAACTGGGCTCCAGTGCCCCTGACAATTTACCCCCGGAATACCTGCAAATGACAGCTAGATCCATTGCCTATCCCATAAGCATACTTCTCAATAGATCCCTACAAGAGTCTTACATTCTTGCTATCTGGAAAAACCCATATACTCATCTCACCACAAAGGGGGCAACAATAAAGGTCTCTCTAACTTTTGACCCATTGCTATTCTCCCCCCCTCTCCAAAATCCTAGAAAAATGCATCCATTATCAGCTATTAGACTGCCTACTACTAAACCAGCTCCTCTCCCCAACTTAACATGGATTTAGGCCAGGTCACAGTACTACCACCACTTTTATTTCTTTCATGGACACATTCAGTCAAGCTAGAAATGCTGGTAAATTTGTTTCCTCACTCTTTAATGACCTCTCAAAAGCCTTTGACACAATCTCCCACCCACTACTCCTCAGCAAACTCTGCAAACTAGGTATCTCCCCCCAGTTGCAAACTGGTTCGACAATTACCTAAAAAACAGACAACAATCAACTAGATGGCGCAACTCTTTCTCTCCATTTCTTGAGACTTCCACTGGAGTTCCCCAGGGGTCTATCTTAGGGCCCCTTCTTTTCAGTATTTTTATAAATGACTTCCACACCACTCTTTAAAATGGCTCTGTTGTTCAATATGCAGATGGTTTGACTATTATCTGCTCTGCCAATTCAACAATAGAATCTCTGCATATAACCTGAGATGCCTTCACTGCAACTGAAATCTGGATGGCCAATAATCACCTAGCCCTAAACTCCAATAAAAACAAATTTCTACTATTTACTCCCAAGAAAAACCTCTCCATTAACAAGACTGATTTCATCATTCAATCTCAAAACAACACCACCATAGAAGTTATCTCCCACACTAAATTATTAGGTGTTGTTCTAGATGAAAATCTGACATTTGACCTCCATATCCACAATAATATAAAAAACAAACAAACAAAAAACTAGGCATCCTTTAATGACATAAACACTTTCTTAACTGCTCTACTAAACGTACTCGTACCTTAACCTTTCTCTTACCTTCTCTCCTGTATGGTGCTCCTCTTCTCACTAATATCCACTCCTCCCTAAAAAACAAACTTGAGTCCTGTTACAACAAAGTCGTCAAGTTTGCTACCAATGAAAATACTCCTCTCATCACTGTATCTTCTTACAATCGCTTAACTGGCTCAAACGTCCACAGTATCTCTCCTATGTACAACTAATCACAGCACACAAAATCATATATAAACCCTCAGAATGCCCAGCCCTTTCCTCTGTTTTAACCGTCTACCATCCTAATAGGCATCTTAGATCTGAAAAACAAATTGTCTTGCAGGTAGACAAACCTAAATTCCCAGCTGGAGACATGCTTTATTCCTTCACAGTTGCCAAATTATGGAACTCTCTCCCTACAGATATCGGAAGTTCAAGTAACATCTCATCCTTCAAAAAATTTCTGCAGCAACATCTCTCTGCTCTTTCGCAATGCAGATGTCTCAACTCTCACCCCTCCATAACCTGATTACCCACACCTGCAGTCATACTTCCTTAACTTACATCCTTACCTCTTAGATCTTCCTTTTATACACATTTTAAACACAAAGATGTTTATCTACTTATGCATAACTACCTGTCTAAGATTTAATACTTCCATATTACTTTTTATCAAGTAATACAACAAACACACTCTTCTCTGCACTAGTGCACCAGCTGATACTCCTTCACAACCCTGTAAATATTTCCATATGACATCTCTCTTCTCTGTTTATTGTCTAAATGTATAAGACATCAACAAATGTATGATTTTCTAGATAGTATGCATCTTTCAACTCTAATACTCTGTAATTCATAGGTTCATAGATTAGTACTAAGCTAACTGCCCTTGTGTGCCATTTTAAGCCTAGCCAATTATCCCTTATGAGACTCAAATCCTGAACCTTGTGTTTGTAAGGCAAACACCTTAACCATTAGGCCACCTTGTATGTTTTACATGCTTCCTTTTCTGCCTTGTATAATATTGTCTGTTTCTGTACATTATTGCCTGTATTTTATTAACTGTTTTGTTCTATGTACTTTAATAATAACCTGCTGTGTGGAGATTTTCACCCTGGGCCTCCACTGAAAATGGGCTCTTTTGTCCCAGTGGACTTTCCCGGTAAACAAATGCCAATAAACAAATAAATAAATAAAGTGTGAGCCTGCAGCTTCCTCAGTGCCTGTATCACATCAGATGCTTTTGTAATCATAAGATGTTCACTAGGTGGTGTTGTTCTGGAACCCCAGGACCTCGTAACGTTGGTGGACCAAATAATTTCCATCCCCAGTCTGACAGCAGAAATAGCAGAACTGTAAATTCTATACTTCTATTTTTCACAAGGAGGTCACATCACAGTGTGTTAATCCTGAGCTGTTTCTCTAATGGTTATTGAACAGGAAAAAAATTGGCCAATAAAGATGTTTCTGTTTTACATTTCAGGGTCCAGTGTACTTTATTTACTATCTACACTTTGGAACATTTGTTATGATGTTACATGGTGTGAGTTATACCCAGCTGAAACCCCAAACTGAGACTATCAAGGAGTTTCACCCATTGCCAAAAGCATCTTGTATTGTAGTATAGCCCCACTGTCTACCTGTTGTTTTAAAGCTAAATAAACTTGTTTGCATTCTAATAGCTGTCAGTAGATGCTTCGATAATTATCCTGTTCTAACAAAAAATGTGTTTCTTCATGTTGGTTTTATACTTAGAACCTCCACAAGGAGTTATTTATTCCCGATTCCAAGACTGTGTGGTGCATGATACACCTGTACTTAATGCTAATGATTATTAGTGAAGCATTTACACATAGTAGTCTCAAACAGCAGTGCCTAAATCAAGAATAAGAAAAAATACTCAGATATTCAGAATGGTTTCATAAATGTACCTCAATTATACTAATATTGTTCTTTGTTTTTGTGTGTGAGTAGTGCATAACAAAAACAAAAAAAAAAAAACAAAAAAAAAAAAACAAGAAAAATTCTTCTTAGGAAAGGAAATATATACCTGAAATTTTTACAGAATTTTGAAAACTTGGTTGGATTTTTTCATCATTGTCATTCTTCAACACTTGGTCTAGTGGGGATCTTTCAAAGAATGTCAACACAACTTCAGACCTAGAATACTGAATAAGAAAAACACACTATCAGTGTCTGAACATACTAAATAAGTGGTTACTAATCAAGTGTCAAACACAGACTGGCATAACTGGCAAAGCACCTGTGACTGCTGAGGCTGTATAGTAATTTGGTTTGGTTATCCTTCAAACAAAAAATTCCAAGCATATTATGTACTTTTCTAGATCTTACTTAACATGACAAATAAAACTTTTTCCCAATTTATGCATGCCACACATTCACCACCAATGTCAATTTTTCTCTCAGCTCTGAATGTTTTACTTAGGAATCTTAATCTAGTTTACACAGAGTATAACAATAAAATGTTTCCATGTAGTTGGCTAGTGCAGTAAGCAATTATGTCATCTGGTGAACATATATAAGTGAGCTGAGAATTTCTTTTGAGTTTTTTAATTAATTCATTTTTGTGCCGGTCATCCTCTTAACTTTCATGCTTACTCTCCTGACTCCTCTGACCACTCTGCTGACACATTTGCTCTACAGTTTCAAGC